>NW_011494951.1:7320550-7360379 GCF_000754665.1 Bison bison bison | reverse complement strand
TGCCGCCGACCCTTCGCGAGGTCACCGGGCCCGGGGGCGCAGGTCGGGGCCAGCCAGTGGCCCCCTCTCCCCTGGGCTACCTCCCCCTTGGCGGGGGTCTCAGCAGGGCGAAGCTGGCTGTAATCTGCCTCTGCCCTCTCTGTGGGGCCCCTCCTTTCCCACCCCTCCTCCCCCACCCCGGCAACAGCAGCCGCGTTCGCAGGACCGCCGGGGGTCCAGACCCCGGCTGGGGGTGCAGGTGGAGGGGGAAATCGGTTTAGGACTCGGAGCTCGAGGGGTCAGTCTCCCAAATCTCAGCAGCGCAGAGCCGACCCGACGCAGCCAGGATGCGGAGAGAGCCCCCCGCCCCTCCGTGCGGCTTCTTCCTGGGGCCTTGGGTACCAACAGGCCTCTTGGTGCAGCGGGTCCTTCTCTTAAGACAAACCTGAGAATGTCCCCTCGTCGAGAAGCTGGAGAAGGACACAGCTGTAACAAAAAAGCTGCAATCGGTGTCCGAGGCCCAACCTGCCTCCAACTTCAGCAGGCGTAAACATTTAGTGGGGAGTGTGCTTGGTTTTCCTGAGGGCCGGAACTGGCTGAGGGAGGGGGCGAGACAGGATCTGTTTTTACCCCTCGGGTGGTCCCAGTACACGCGGTTCAGGGACCTCACAGGGAGACGCCAGCCCTGCGGGGCGGAGAAGCGAGGGGGGTGAAGTCTGGCCTCGGCTGGATCGGCCTGTCCTCGGACCCTCGACTCCGAGGGCACTGGGGACACAGGGGCGGTCAAAGACCTGCGCTTGAGGAAGGGACAGCGAGCGCAGCAGTGAAGTCAGGCCTGGGACCAGAACTCTGCGTTTAAGCCTATTCCCCCAGCAAGGCCGCCGCGCTGCGGTGCGCGTGTAGCTCCGATGCGCCACGCGCGCCTCTGCCCCGAATCCTCGGTACCTCCAGGCCGCCTTGGTGCGGTTGAGGCTACGGGGCTGGGGACCCCACTGAGGCTTTGCGGGGTCGGGGTACCTCAAAGCACTTAGACGAGCATCTTTGCAGACCCAGTCCAGCGAGCGACGTGGCCTTTGCCAACTGGGAGGGTGATCAAGCGGCTGGGGAGCTTGGAGGGGGTCGAATTTTCCCTACTTTGGGTCTAGGCGCCGGTTTAGGCTCAGAGGGTAAAGCATCTGCCTGCCATGAGGGAGACCCGGGTTCGATCCCTGGGTCAGGAAGATCCCCTGGAGAAGGAAATAGCAACCCACTCCAGTATTCTTGCCTGGAGAATCCCATGGAGGGAGGAGCCTGATGGGCTCCAGTCCACGGGGTCACAAAGGGGCGGACAGGACTGAGCGACTTCACTTTCTTTCTTTCTAACCTGAGGAACAGGAGCAAACTGAGCCCCGCTGTAGTCAAGTCGATGAGAACAGGAGCGTCGCTTCCTGCCCGCCTCGGCGAGGGTCACGTCAGGCTTTCCAGGCAGTCGGGTTTGCGCCCGGCCTTGCAGCCAAGGCGAGCCACCTGCGGAGGCCGCGGGCGAAGACTTGATCTGAGCCCACACCTGGAACGTCCCCCTCCGCAGTTCCCTCCTCAAAGCCCTTTCCGTGCCCGTCTGAAATGAAGCGAGAGGCTCTGCTCCTCCCTGGGGTTGAAGGCAATGAAGTTGTCACAGATTCGCAAGCAAACAGTGTTTCCTCCCCTTTACCTATCCAGGTGAATTATTTGCGGTGACTTCTAATTTCCTTCCTCCAAAGAAAACCATGTCTTCCACCTTGCCACCTTTTTTTTTTTTTTCCCCTTTAAGCTTAAATGCTTATGAAAAATTGATGGAAAAACATCTTCAGTGGCCTTTGGGTTCTCCTAGAAAAACAACCCAAACCCAGACCTCACTAGTAATAGTGAAAACTGTAAAATTCAGCTCTTTATCCCAGGCTTCCCCAGTTTCCAAACTGACAACTCAAACATGTTTGGACTTAAAAATGTCAAGCTTGATATCTGGCTCTTTTGCAAAGATGGCTTGGCTGATACATGACTGAAAATATAAAATGGTAATTTCAACAGATTTGGAACCCTTCTTTTTGTCTGGTTAATTCCACTATCAGCTGGCTGAGTGGCCATGCTAGAACTGAAAGTTTTGTCAATATATTGGCAGTTTATAGAAAATTTTAAAAGTGTAGGCTATCGAGCTAATGACATTTAGCAAGAATACCATTAGAATTTTCCCTTATTTGCCATTGCCCCCTTGGTTCTTTTACATGGAATTCCGTATAAAATAGAAACTATTTATATGAAAGTTTGCAGAGTGTTACAGTAACCAAAAATACAGGGAACGAAACAATTAAGGAGCACATAGAGGCATATTAATTACCCCACCTCAGCACAGCCAGCTATGTGTTCTACATGGAGTTTTTCATTGCTACATGAGCTGTTAAATGCATAAAGTAGGTACATTTGTGGGCACATTAACACACTATGAGAACTTGAACTTGTTCATTTCCTGGCTTTTATGGGCCTGGTTGGGCTGTATGGGCTTGCTTTGCACATGCTCACATGCCCTGAACTCACATTGACTTCTAGAGTCCCACCTTCACGGATAGAGGGAGACAAGAAGAAATGGCATACGTGGCATGGTTAAGTGTAAGCTTTCTTGTCATGTGTGCTGTTTTCTATGCCTGTATGACACATTTCATAGTGTGTCTGGCCCAGGACAGAAGGAAGCCCTGGACTCATGAAACTGGGCCTGGGGCCTTTGTTCCACTCATTGTCTTTTCCCAGACCACATGATAAGTCCATCATTATCTTGGAGGTTTTTATGTTTTTGCCATTGGTTCGCCTAGGCTGTTCTCCCAAGTTTACCTGTCAAATATGAAACCTGAAATGAAGCTGTCCTGCTCCTTCAGCAGAGTACCTGTCCTCTTTCTTTGTACAAATGAGTTTGAAATAATTCTCACCCCTTCTCTCTGCACAGTGAGCCACCTGTCACTCTCACCTGAGCTTCTATATGCCTTTATTCTCAATCATAAAATTGAAAATAATGTTAATAGGATAATTGTGCTGCGTACTTACTCTCTCAGTTGTGTCCGACTCTTTACGGCCCCATGGACCATAGCTCACCAGGCTCTTCCGTCCATTGAGGTTCTCCCAGCAAGAATACTGGAGTGGGTTGCCATGCCCTCTTCCAGGGGATCTTCCCAACCCAGGGATCAAAGCCAGGTCTCCTGCATTGCAGGCAGATTCTTTACCATCTGAGTCACCAGGGAAGCCCGTTAGATTCCTAGAGATGGATCATTTAGTAAAGAACAAGTAGATTGGCATAGAAATAAATAGTCTTGGGTGTTGCAATAAATGGAATTAATTTACATTATCTCTGTTGAAAAGCACTGCTTACGTATTCAGAACTGTGGAAAAGACTGCGTATCTCTATATTGCATATGTATATATTTAATTTTTATTGGAGAATAGTTGCTTTACAATGTTGCATTAGTTTCTGCTGTACAGCAAAATGAATGTTATACATATACGTAATTTCACTCTTGTTTTTAGAGTCCCTTCCCTCCATATATTTTTTTTCTTAGTTTTTTTAAGAAATAAGAATCTAGCAAAAATGTAGCTTGTTTGAATCTGAAATTAGGATAAAGAACAAGACTTTAGATTCTACTTGACAGTGTCTTACGTAAATAAAATTTAAAGTCAGCTTCAAGATAAGTCTTGAAATAAATATTTAAAATATGATTTGGCTTACATGTAAATGTCACATGAAGGAAAATACCACAATTGTTTTAACAATGGCAAATGGCTTTGAAGAAAAGTGAAAAATGTCATTTATCATTTTTATATCCTATTTACAGGAACAGATAGTCAGATATTTTGACAGGGAAAATATGGTGTTTTTTTGGTGTGTGAGAAAATGTTTTATGAACAGTCCACATTTTCATATTTTATCTGCTGGGTATTGGCAGTTTATAATGGATGATTGGGGTCTGAACTGAATATAGATAGTTTTAAAACACAGGACTTGTCATTTTTGTCTAAAACTATTCCATATAATTTTTTAAAGGGTCAAATCAAACGTGGAGGCAACAGTTATTATTTGAAAGCTTCTCATGTGCTAGACACCATGCTCCATATCTTATAAGTATTATTTCATTTCCTCCTTATGAAAATCTATGATACTACCCCCCACTTAAGAGATAAGAAGATTGAGCCTTTGCGAGTGTACGGAACTTCTTTATGGTTAAATAGATAACGGTGGAACTGGGATCAACTAACTGTAAGATTCAAATTTTACTCACTACTCTAAGCTGCATCCCTCTGTTGACATGAATAACCATGTTTCACTGAACAGTCTTGAATTCACAGAACCTTCTATTTTTAAAAAAAAGTGTTTACTAAATTAAATGGTTCAAGTTGAAATGGTAGAATTGGCTATGAACTTAGACTTTGAGAAAAATTACCTGGCTTTCAAGAAGGTGGTCTTATTTGCTAGGCCTAAAATGTTTTACTTTACTGTTCTGTTTTGAAATGTTATGTTTTGGAGCAAAACCAGTGGTAAAGTTCAGAAATGGAGATGCCAATATAAAGGATGAAATGCTGGAGCTTTTTCAGCTGTAAACTGGAGGGAGCTGAATTGGGGGAGTTAATATGTATATCAGTTTTCATATCAGATAGTTTCATATGTCTGATAGATTTCATATAGCCTCTTTCTGCTGAAAACATTTTTATTTAACATTTGTTTGCTGAAAAGTGCAACTCCAAAGGCAAAATTCCCTGGCTTGTGTACTGAAGATATTCAGGGTTTTGAGTGTTAAGAAGAGCTACAAATTAATCCCCGGGAAAAATTCCTTCCATTTCCAAGTCTGCCAATACAGGATTTTCAGAAAGGATAGTTGACCAAGTAAATTAAACTCCCTTTGACTATGCAGATGTCAAGAAAGAGCATACTTTTCAGAGCAAAATTATGAAACAGAAGAATTTTTTTTTCTTCTCTTTGAAACACACTTTCTTCTTGCTCTCGGTATCTATGTAAGTTTGAGTTTCCTATGCAACTTTTAGTTTCTTTATTCTTTGTTTCTGTGTGGTACTGCTTTTTTTTTTAATAGCCTAGGAGCAATATTATATAAGGAAAAATGAAAAGTTCCATTACAATCTCCAACTCTCTAAATTGAAAATAAAGTAAACTGGAATGAACATACATGCCATTGAAGGTTGGAATTTTAAATTTGGTTTTAATAGTCTCAATACTTAGAAACAGCAGAATTATTTTGTGGTTGAAGATTCTTTATTTAATAATATTTATAGAATGTGGTGAACACTGGTTGAGCAGGTTAATATGCTGCCTTTTTAATAAGGAGCTATTGCTACTGGCTTCTCCTCCATGAGGCATGTACTTGGAGTTGTTTTTCAGTGCTGTGAGTGCTAATGAAGGCCAATTTAAAGCAATTTTCTTGAAGATTGCTGCTCAGCCCCGTCTGACTTCTAATTCCAAAACTTATGCCAGGCAGGAGGGTGTAGAGAGGGGTTAGTAAATACAATTATATTAATACTGGTCTTATTTTAGTTACTTAGAGCTCGGTTACCTTGAAGGCAACCAGTCAATGAATACAGACCTGATATATTCAGTGCATTCATTATATTAATAAGTCTCACATCGAAACGGACGTTGAAATTCAGTGTGTGAGAAAGGGTGTGTAAGTATTTACATTCGGCCTGAGCTTGCTCTGAGCAAGCTGAGAAGCCAAAGCTTCTCTTTTAAAACTCTAAACTGCATTAGATGAGTCACTGGCTGTGTTATCTCAGCTATGTCACTGCTATGCTTGCCACAAATTATTCTATTGTCAGGGCATTTGAGAGGTAAAATTATTTCACTCTGCTGTAGATATTGTTTCTGTCTGTCTTTTCTGAGCAGGATGTGCTCTTTCCGGATGGATTTATTAACTTGAGATCGGCTTGAGTTGAATGTTGTGAACGTACATCATTCAGACTGAGGCTAGTTCAGTGACCTTTGCACAGTGTAAATTCAGTAGGGTGACTTCATTATAAGGAAAATAAAAGAGAAAAAATGACTTTGACACAGTCTTCTGTCATTCCGTAGCCTCTCAGTCGTTTTCAGGTTTCACTTTTCATTTTAAAAACAAATTTTATAGGCTCCCATCCAAAGTATTTAATTTACTTCTGGCAACTAAAAAGAAATAAGTTGCTTTTGAAAACTTAGAAGGGTACCTCTAGGATTGAACATAATATTGCATGGGACTTAATTGGATATAATATTAATAATTTATACCTTAAATTCCCTTGAGACCAAAAAAAGAAACATCTTCTCTAAAGGACAAAAAATAAAAATGATTTTAAATGCAACTAAAAGGTAATTATATAAATAAGGTACTTATATTCTCTCTTATTTTTTAATTATGTCACCTTGTCTAAGACAGGATGAAAATTTCCAAGGAGGAAAGTTTAAGGATACCTAATTTGCAATCAAAACTAGTAGGTTGATATTTGTAAATTCTTTTGTAAGTTTTGAGTTGTAAAATGGAAATCGTTTGATTTATCAGTGACATTTTGTGGGACTTAAAAAGAAAATGGATGGCGAATGCTACATAAATTTTGGTATTTGAAGAAAATTACTTAACCTCTTTCTCCAAGTCTCTGTTTATATCTATAGGTTACAATATACCCTTTTATATGAATGCTGCAATTATAGAGATAATGTAAATGAAATTTAAAATGAGGTAATTTAATTTTCAGGGTTAAGTCAGTAATTTGCATTTTGTTCAATAATGTAATATTTCATATTTGACTAATGATGAACTTTCCACATTGGGCCTTTTTTCTTCTAGTTTGTATTTTGACTTGCCTACAAAACAAATGCATTCCAAAATTAAGACTTTGTGGTTGGCATTCAAAGCTTCTTTGAATATTAAGAAAAATGAGATATTTTATGAGTGTAGTGAGCACTTTTCTGGTGTTCATTTGAAAAGAGTATTGGATTCATATTGATACAAACACTTTAAAGAGATTTTATTAAAATGTCCTCTCTCTCTGAGTTACCCTTTGTCTTTCCATTTACGTGGAGAATAAGGAAGCATATATAATTTATTACTATTAAGGAACTTTATGAATGGCCTTTCTCATATTTCCCCCCTGGAAGCCATTAGATAATCTGTTTTTGTAATACTGAGTCAAACATTTGGTTTAGTATTCTTTTTTTCAGAACAGACCACATAATCATGGGATTATTAGGCATCTCATAATTTTTAGAGGTTGTCTTAAACCCATGCACCTTTATTCCAATGCTGAATTTCCTAAAGTTACAATCTTTAATTCTTGTTCTCAAAAGCAAACAAACAAAAAAATGTTACCCAAGATGCACATAAAACATGCATTAAAGGCGTTTCCTACTCTATGTTTTTTTATTATCCCTCTCCCTTACCACCCACCAGCCTTGTGGATTTAAGAGAGTCGACATAATTGAGTAAGTAAATTACCAAAAACCTAGGCAGCTGCTGCAGACACCTAGCAACTGCCTGTTCCTTGGTTCTAATGTTCTCGTATTAGCACATTAAAACAAGCAGAAAGGGGGCTCTTAATTATGCCTTGCTTTATGGGAGCACAATAAATTCCTTTTGTTGACCTTACTGCACACTCAATGGTGTTTTTGTGCAGTGTTGTATTAAGAGATATCAAAAGTCATAGATTGAAGGATTATTCTGAGTATTTAAGGAACGTGTAAGTAGGTAGTAATGAACCCCCAATACAACCAAATCTGCTCGTCTCAATGCTAAAGTACCAGTTATTCAACATTTCAAACTGACAGCTTGTAAATGTAAATTTTATTAAATGCACAGCAATAAAAATTTGTAGGTTTCTGTCACTTTGAATTTTAGTGGCTCAAAATGAGGCCTCTAGCCTTTTAAATCACAGCAGGTAAAAGCAGAGTTCTCAAGCATTCAGCATTTTGAACCTTTTTTAGGTTTCACTGTGTGCATTTGCTCACATAATATCCTTTGCAGGATTCAAGAATGGATGTGTTATGTCACTAACAGGCCCACATTTTCCATCTCCTTTATATCACAGTTCACAAAATGTTTCTCTTACAACCCAAGAGGAGAGAGAGAGACAGATTTGAAAGAAATAAGTCACAGAGATTTAAAAGAAAACATTAAAGCAATTATCCTCCAATTAAAAAGAAATTAAAAACAAAAATAAGAAAAATAAGAAAGTGTATCAAATAATATGAATGAACTGGTCAAGCTCCTTCTCACAGAGATAATGGAAAATATAAACGCTCATGTAAAATAAGCATATATTGAGACAATATAATGGGGAATAAAATCTTGGTTAAGATTTCCTAAAGATTTCTAAAAGCTAGAAAGAAAGTGAAAAAACACACATATTTTAAGGCTCACTTTATTGGACAAAGTGATAACCGGTGTTTCACTTAAGGAAAGCCCGAAGCTAGATTTAAATAACAATTGTTTGCTATGTTCTAAACGTAATGACAGGAGCATTTCATTTCTCTGTTATTGTCCTATGGAGAAGTAGTCTCAATTGATACCTGACCAATATCAGAATTTAAACACAGTAATTGAATATGCAGTTTGTCAAGTAATATTACTTTACCTTAGTGAATATTATTGCTATAAATGACTTTTCTGATGAGACTTAGGAGAAAGCATTTGGCCACCTGTGGTTGTTAAATATCCCCCTGGCACTTTTTGTAAGAGTTGAAGTATTACCTTGTGTTTTGGCCACATTCCAGTTTGAGCTAATGGCATTCGTCCTTTCGAAGTTGCCTTTGCAGTTTTAATTGGGTCTGACTCTTTTCTTCACTCTAAGGAGCCTTCGCCCATAAACATTCTCCTTCTGGCAGAAAGAGAGGAGACAGTCATCCTTCTTTGTCTAAATTTCTGGAGAGTATCACAATGTTCTCTGCATTATCAAAGTAGTTAAAGATGAATTTCAGCAGTGCCTGTGTACGTATTAGAGGGGTTTGTTGTTGATTACTCTCTCAATCGTGTCTGACTCTGCAACTTCACAGGACTGTAGCCCACCAGGCTCCTCTGTCCATGGGATTCTCCAGGCAAGAATACTAGAGTGGGTTGCCATTTCTTCCTCCTGGGGATCTTCCCAACCCAGGGATCCAGTCTGCGTCTTCTGCATTGGCAGGCGGGTTCTTCACTGCTTAACCCCAGGGGAAGCCCCCGTTAGTGGGCTTTAGCATTTATGGAATATAAATATTATTTGCTGCGTTCATAGAATCTTTCTTCAAAAGATTTTATTACTTTTAGAGTACTTTGACAGATGATGTAAAGCGGTTTTGTTAACTTGAGTTTCAACAGCTTATCTTTGAAATGGTGGAAATCAAGAATGCTTTATCATAGTTCATAATGTATGTAAAGATGGTATGGGGAGGGAGGTGGGAGGGGGGTTCAGGGTGGGGAACACGTGTACACCCATGGCGGCTGCATGTTGATGTATGGCAAAACCAATACAATATTGTAAAGTAAAAAATTAATTAATTTAAAAAATTATAATTACCAGGATAGTAATCACATTTTGTGGGGTTAATTTTTCTTTCTATGTTAAAAGGCAAAGTCCTTTCTCAAAGACCTGTGTGGATCAGCTAACATGTCTTTGAAGCTGTTTCAGTTTTAATGCCTCTTTCCGCTGCTGTATTCACTGAATCACGAGAGCTGAGTATAGAGTACATAGTAGTTGAATGGTTCTTATGGCTTCCTTAGCTAATACGTTTAAATTTGAGAGGTAATCACTCTCAAGAATATTTCTATTTCTGTTTTCTTATCTTCCCCTTCTGCTGTTAAGGTCAACTCCCTCTCTATACACCTATACATTTTGGTGTATAGGTGGCTGTCCGAGGGAGGGAGAGGAAATAAAAATAGAGGTGTGGCCTTAAAATCATGGAATTTCAGAGTTTGGAATGTAGGAGCTCACATGTAGCCTGCTCACATCTTAGTCCACTTCATGGTTTTTTTCTTTTTATTTTACATATGGGATATGTGTCTATTTAAAATATATAGACTGGATAAAGTAAAAGAATTTACTATCTTTTCTCCTCTATCTTGTGTGCTGTGCTTGGTCGCTGAGTGGTTTCCGACTCTTTGTGACCCCATGGACTGTAGCCTGTCAGGCTACTCTGTCCATGGGGATTCTCCAGGCAAGAATACTGGAGTGGATTGGCATGCTGTCCTCAAGGGGATCTTCCCAACTCAGGGATCTAACCCGGTCTCCTTCATTGCAGGTGGATTCTTTACCAGCTGAGCTACCAGGGAAGCCTCACCTCTGTTTTGCTTCCCCCAATCCTAGAACCCTCCCAGTGATAATTACTCATATTACTTTGGTATTGTTCCTTCCAAACACAAATGCATTTTCACACGTAATTTTGTTTTGTGTGATGTATTTCAAACATAATTGGAATCACACCACATCACTATACCATATGCTTTTTTTCACCTTGTAATATTATCTAAGGAGCTTTCCACATTTGTACATATAGATATACCTAATTCTTTTAAATTGGGGCTTGTAAATCCATACTATGAAGCACCTCCCAACTGTTGATTATTTCATTTTTATAACCAGGTCCCTTGACCCTTTTTATATAAATGGGGGAATTATTGCTCTAGAGTAAGTACCTGATTGACTGATTCAGAAATATTTGATGCTAAGACTTGACTCCCTTGTTTCAAGTTGAGAAAACTCTGAAGAGCACTTTGTAGGTTGGGCTGAAGCCTCAGGAGGAGCTGCATTCAGGGTCAGCTTCTCTCTCCACCCAATCCAGAGTTTCTTACAGAAGTGTTCCTCCAGAACACTTGCCAAGAAACTTGCATGCAGTTCTCTGGTTCAAAATCTATTTCCAGGGAACATGCAAATCATGTGTATCTTCCCTAAATGTGAATAATATGGCAACCAACTTTGGCAACTACTAATATGTATCAATGAGATCTGGTTTGTTTCTTTCTTTTTTTTTTTAGATTCCACCTATAAGTGATGTTGGGCTTCCCTTGTGGCTCAGCTGGTAAAGAATCCACCTGCAATGTGGGAGACCTGGGTTCGATCCCTGGGTTAGGAAGATCCTCTGGAGAAGAGAAAGGCTACCCACTCCAGTATTCTGGCCTGGAGAATTCCATGAACCATAGGGCCCATGGGGTCACAAAGAGTCAGACATGACTGAGCGACTTTGACTTCCACTTCCACCATAGGTGATATCATACAGTCTTTGCTCACTCTGTCTGACTTATTTCATTTAGCATAATGCCCTCAAGGTCCTTCCATGTTGTCACAACTGGCAAGATCTCCTTCTTTTTAATGGCTGAGCAATATTCCTTTATGTGCGTACATAGTGGAAGTTCAGAGGCAGAACAGGAAATGATTCAGAACTGAGGATTCAATTCTGAGACGATTCAGTTGTTTAGAACTGGGGATTATGTCAATGGAATCCATAATTCCTATAGGCTCAAGGACTCAGTCTAAACATTCAGGGCTAAGCCCTGCATGCAGTTAATACAAGAAGAAAAGGCACAGAAAGGATGAAGGGGAAGGTGTAGAGAAGAGGAGAGCTGTTTCAGGTCGTTTGGGGGAAGAAGATAAATGTTGATAAATAAATAGATGAATAAGGATGCAGGAATTTTGTTCATCAGAATTAGTTTCAGATATATGAGAGGACAATACAATGATTAGTATGAAGCACTCATTTCCAAACCCCCCTCTTGCCCCACGCTCAACCCCAATATGCAGATGTAGGCTGGCACAAAGAGCATGAAGAGAAAGGAGGCGAAATCTGAAGTCCTAAGGGAAATTTGGAAGAAGGAAAAAGAAGCCAGGGTAGCTGGGGGCTGCCTAGAAGAAAGAGGTTAGAGGAGTGGCCTGGGTAGAAAGAAGGCTGAAACATAACATTTGAAGAACAAGAAGGTCTAAAGGGAGATCTGTTGTTTCCCATAAGGTACACAATTTTAGCCATCTTCCCCTCACCCTTTCTTAGATGAATGTCCTTCCCTCCCAAAGACCCTGCTGTGACCCTGCCCTCCAGCTCCTGTTGGTTAGACCTGGAATGGACCCCTGAACCGAACCAAAGCAGTCAGATGCTCTCAGTAATTTCGAATTGGGATTCAGAGACAGAGAATTCATCTCTGTGTGTAATTAGAATTACAGTCACGCAAGCCTGAAGGCTGAGGCATGGCTGTCTTCCAGGATGGGGCAAGAATGCAGAGAATACCAGGCTAAATGGAGTGGAATAAATTATATGCCAAGAGAGAAATAAATACAAGAGATAGTCTCTCTCTCTCCTCCTTATGGATTTTTGGTCTTGCTTAAGAGTCCTCCTGTGGAACTTAATTCCATTCTTGTCCTTTGGTTCTATAGGATACTCCTGTATCCCAATAACAAAAATGACTAAGCCTAGTTCAAGTTACTGTCTGCTAGTTTAACCAAAAGAGTTTTCCACTTCTGAGAATTTATTCAAAGACAGCAAAAGCACTAACTTGAGAAGAAATGTACATCCCTGTGTTCACTGCAGCATTGTTTAACATAACAAGACATGGAAACCACCTGTGTCTAGTCCAAGGGATGAATAGGTAAAAAAGATGTGAGGTGGATATGTGTGTGTGTGTATATATCCATGTGTGTGTATATATATATATATGTATATGCATACATAATGGAATATTATTCAACCATACAAAAAAGGAAATTTTGCCACTTCTGACAACATGAATGGAAATTGAAAGCTTTATGATAAGTGAAACAAGTCTGAAAGAGTGAGTAAAGACTGAAGATATCACTTATATGTGGAATCTTAAAAAAATGAATAAATAAAAAAGAACAGAGCTCAAAGGTACAAATTGTTGTTTTTGTTGTTCGGTTGCTAAGTCGTGTCTGATTTTTTGTGACCCCATGGACTACAGCATGCCAAGCTTCCCTGTCCTTCACTATCTCCTGGAGTTTGCTCAAATTCATGTCTGCTTTGGCCCAGCCGCTTCACTTTTTCTGGAGCTATTAGTAATTGCCCTCTGCTCTTCTCCAGTAACATACTGGAGGGACCTGGGGGACTCATTTTTTGGTGTCGTATATTTTTGCCTTTTCATTTGCCTTTTCATACTGTTCATGGTGTTCTCACAGCAATAATACTGGAGTGGTTTGCCATTCCCTCCTCCACTGGACCACGTTTTGTCAGAACTCTCCACTGTGACCCATCCATCTTGGGTGGCCCTGCGCAACAATGCTCACAGTTTCATTATATTATGGAAGCTCGTTTGCCACACCAAGGTTGATGATCCATGAAGAAGAGATACAGATTGGCGGTTGCCAAAGTTGACAAGTGGGTGGATGAAATGAGTGAAGGGGGTCCAAAGGAACATATTTCCAGTTATAAACTCAATAAATCCTAGAGATTTAATACACAGTATGGTGACTACAGTTAATAATATTATGTTGTTTACTTGAAAATTGCTAAGATCACTGCAGATGGTGATGGCAGCCATGAACTTAAAAGATGCTTGCTCCTTAGAAGGAAAGCTATGACCAACCTAGACAGGATATTAAAAAGCAGAGACATTACTTTGCTGACAAAGGTCCGTCTAGTCATAGCTATGGTTTTCCCAGTAGTCATGTATGGATGTGAAAATTGAGTGCTAAAGAATCAATGCTTCTGAACTATGGTGTTGGATAAGACTCATGAGAGTCCCTTGAACTGCAAGGAGATCAAATCAGTCAATCTTAAAGGAAATCAGTCCTGAATATTAATTGGAAGAACTGTCGCTGAAGCTGAAGATCCAATACTTTGGCCACCTGATGCAAAAAACTGACTCGATGGAAAAGACCCTGATGCTGGGAAAGATTGAAGGCAGGAGGAGGAGGGGACGACAGAGGATGAGATGGTTGGGTGGCATCACCAACTTGGTGGACGTGAGTCTGAGCAAGCTCTGGGAGTTGATGATGGACAGGGAAGCCTGGCTTGCTGCAGTCCATGGGATTGCAAAGAATCGGACACAGCTGAGCAACTGAACTGAACTGAAGAGAGTAGATCTAAAGCTTCTCATCGCAAGAAAAAAAAATTTAACTGTGATGATGGATGTAAGCTAGACTTACCTGGGTGATCATTTCTTAATATGTACAATATTGAATCACTATGTGGTACACTTGAAATTAATTTGATGTTATATGCCAGTTATATCTCAATTAAAAGAGTTTTAACTAAGAACATTGGTGTCAGAAGTTGGATTGCAAATACTAGCCCTTTGGGGAAGAGAACTGTAGAACTGGCTCAGTTGAAGTGCTATAAAATGGGATGAATATCAAGTTTTCTTCAGAGTGGGACAGGAATATAGCTTGATTTTGTTACTTGCAACCTAATCACAGTTAGAGTGGGAAGATTAAAAATGCCAAGAGAAAACCATTCAACAAAATCCCATAGAGATCACTGGAGAAAAGAACTAGATATGGACAGGAAGATCCAGTGTTTGTCAGGAAAAAGTATTCAGGAGTGAACTGACAACAATTTTTGTCTTCAGATGAAGAAAATCCTAGGTAGAAGTAAAGCAAATTTTACATTCAAATATGATTAAGTATGAGCACTTATAAATGAAAAACATAAAATGTAGCATGGTGTGTATAATATAAAAAATGGAAGCATTGTGTATTTTTTTCCCAGGGGTGCAATGACACAGTACCACAGACTGAGTGGCTTAAGACAACAGAAATTTATTCTTTCATGGTTCTGAAATTGGAAGTCCAAAATCAAGGTGTCTCCAGGGCCATGCTTCTAGTAAAGGCTCCAAAGGAGAATCTTTCTTTGTCTTTTTCATCTTTTGGTGGCTCTAGGCACTCCTTGGCTTGTGGCAGCATCACTGTAATCTCTGCCTTCTTCTTCACATGGCTTTCTTCTCTCTGTGTTTTCATAAGGTATTCCTCTCTGTGTTTGCTTCCTCTTCTAATAAGGATGGTGGTTTTACTGAATTCAAAGCTCATGAAAAAGACCTTGTCTTAACTCAGTTAAAACTGTAAAGGCTATTTCCAAGTCATATCACATTCATAAATGCTGGGGGATAGGATTTCCTCATATCTTTTTGGAGGGGGACAATTCAACACCAAACAGATTGTATACAAATATATCTTTTTTTTATTATTTGGCCACCTGATGCGAAGAACTGATTCAGCTTCGGTACATATACACAATGGAGTATTACTCAGCCATTAAAAAGAATACATTTGAATCAGTTCTAATGAGGTGGATGAAACTGGAGCCTATTATACAGAGTGAAGTAAGCCAGAAAGAAAAACACCAATACAGTATACTAACGCGTATATATGGAATTTAGAAAGATGGTTACAATAACCCTGTAGACACTTTTTAACTTTAGCAAAAGAGACAGCAAAAGAGACACTGATGTATAGAACAGTCTTATGGACTCTGTTGGAGAGGGAGAGGGTGGGAAGATTTGGGAGAATGGCATTGAAACATGTATAATATCATGTATGAAACGAGTCGCCAGTCCAGGTTCGATGCACGATACTGGATGCTTGGGGCTGGTGCTCTGGGACGACCCAGAGGGATGGTATGGGGAGGGAGGAGGGAGGAGGGTTCAGGATGGGGAACGCATGTATACCTGTGGCGGATTCATTTCGATATTTGGCAAAACTAATACAATATTGTAAAGTTAAAAAAAAAAAAAAGACCCTCATTCTGGGAAAGATTGAAGGCGGGAAGAGAAGGGGATGACAGAGATGAGATGGTTGGATGGCATCACTGACTCAATGGACGTGAGTTTGGGTAAGCTCCGGGAGTTGGTGATGGACAGGGAGGCCTGGCGTGCTGCAGTGCATGGGGTCGAAAAGAGTCGAACATGACTGAGTGACTGAACTGAACTGAACTGAATTCAACACAAAACAGATAGTGTATAAATGTATCTTTTATTATTCAGTAGACAGTTTTTTTTCAGTCTGGGGCTATTGTAAATCATATCTTCAAAAAGAGGGCTACAACAATGTTTCCCATCCTAGGTACCCTTCTGCAGTATTCTTTACCACTCTCCCACTGGTAGATGGAGTGTAATTCCCCTCCCATGGAATCCAGCTAGCCTTGGTGAGTTGCAATAACCAAGATAACGAAGCAGAAGTGTCATCACATGACTACTGAGGCTCCATCAGGAAATATTTTTTGCAGCTTCTGCCTCGGACTTGGGAATGCATGTTTCTAGTCACACCTTTTTAGGGTAATCCCACTCGGAACACAGCCACGTCCTGTGGGAAGCCCAAGACATTGAGAAGCCACATATAGATGTTCCTGTTGACAGTCTCACCCAAGCCAAGTCTTCAAGCTGTCCTAGCACAAGATCCAGACATTGAGCGAAGAATGCTTCAGATCACTCCAGACCCAAGGAGTTTATGTCACTCCCAGTCATTTGAGTCTTCCCAGCCGTAGCTCCAGCTATTGTAAAACACAGACAAGACACTCCTGCTATGCCCTGTCCAAATTCCTGATAAACAGAATCCCCGAGCATAATAAAATGGTGATTGTTTTATATCCCTAGTATGTGGTAACTTGTTCTGCTGCAATAGTAATTGGAATAGTGGGTCAAAACTCATTAGTGTGTTGTAAAATGAATTTAGTGGGGTACCAAAATTAAACTAAAAGTTAAAAATTTTATATTCGATACCTTGAGATTTTTATTTTAAAATGAAAATATAAAATTTCTTTTAAAAGTGACTGCATTTTGTTTCTGTGGTTTGGAAGGCTGTGTTAGAAAGATTATTGTTGTTTAGTCACCAAGTTGTGTCTGACTCTTTGTGACCCCATGTACTCTAGCCTGCCAGGCTCCTCTCTCTGTGGGATGTTCCAGACTTTTGAAGTGTCATGTTGGAGAAGACTCTTGAGAGTCCCTTGGACTGCAAGGAGATCAAAACTGTCAATCCTAAAGGAAATCGGTCCTGAATATTCATTGGAAAGACTGATGGTGAGCTGAAACTCCAATACTTTGGTCACCTGATGTGAAGAACTGACTCTTTGGAAAAGACCCTGATGGTAGGAGGAGAAGGGGATAACAGAGGATGAGATGGTTGGATGGCATTACCAACTTGATGGATATGAGTTTGAACAAGCTCAGGGAGTTGGTGGTGGACAGGGAAGCCTGGCATGCTGCAGTCCATGGAGTTGCAAAGAACTGGACACAACTGAGTGGTTGAACTGAACTGAACTGAACTGAAGCAGGAATACAGGAGTGGGTTGCCATTTCCTTCCTGGGGGATCTTCCTGACCCAGGGATTGAACCTGCATGTCCTGCATTGCAGGCAGACTCTTTACCACTGAGCCACAGTTATTCAAATGTAATAGCCAGCAGGAAAGATGTGCTGAAAAATCTACGAACTCAGGGATAAATGTGTAAAAGAGAACTTTTGACAATGGAAAAAATAGAAAGAAAAATAAATGTTAGTTATACAAGCAAACCCATAACTCCAGTTTGCATGGGCAGCTAGAGGATAAGAGGAATGATTTCTTTTTCTTTTTAACTTTTCAAAAATTTTAAAATTTTAGTTTCAGGTGTACAGCACAGTAACATCTGAAACTGAAACTATGTATAAACACTTTTCCAGATTTTTTCCCCTTATAAGTTATTACATAATATTGAGTATAATTCATTCCCTCTGCTAAAAGCATCTACCTGCCAATGCAGGAGATGAGACAGGGGTTCCATCCCTGAGTCTGGAAGATCCCCTGGAGGAAGAAATGGCAACTCATTCTAGTGTTCTTGCCTGGAGAATCCCATGGACAGAGGACCCTGGTGGGCTTTGGTCCATAGGGTTGCAAAGAGTCGGACACAACTGAAGCAACTTAGCATGCCTTCACCACTCTAGACGACTCGTTGGAAAAGACCCTGATGCTGGGAAAGATTGAAAACAAAAGGGGAATAGGGCATAGAGGATGAGGCAATTAGATAGCATCACTGACCCAGTGAACCTGAATTGGAGAAAACTCTGGGAGATAGTAGAGGACAGAGGAGATGGGCATGCTCAGTCCATGGAGTCACGAAGAGTCTGACAAAACCTAGTGACTGAACAATCCTAGGAAAATTATATCATGCATCTGGAATTCAGTCTTCTCATCTGTAAAATGGAGATTATATAATACCTACTTCACAGAGTTGTTAAGAAATTACATAAGTTAATGTGCATCACCTAATAAAGAGTCTAGTCCATAAAATGAGCTCAAATAGATAAATAAGAACCAGAAAATTCAATACTCTGGCTTAGCTCTGAGTAATTGAGGAGTTAGTTGGTATGGCAGACAGAATTCTAGGATGGTCCTCAAGATATCTACCTCCGGATGGATGCAGCTTGTATGTGTCTATGATGGGATAGTCAATCCCATGCCTGATTAGATTATGTGGCACAGGTGACTTCAGTTCAGTTCAGTCACTCAATTGTGTCCGACTCTGCGACCCCATGAACTGCAGCACGCCAGGCCTTCCTGTCCATCGCCAGCTCCCAGAGTTTACTCAAACGCATGTCCATTGAGTCAGTGATGCCATCCAACCGTCTCATCCTCTGCTGTCCCCTTCTCCTCCTGCCTTCAATCTTTCCCAACATCAGGGTCTTTTCAAATTAGTCAGTTCTTCGCATCAGGTGGCCAAAGTATTGGAGTTTCAGCTTCAGCATCAGTCTTTTCAATGAATATTCAGGACTGATTTCCTTTAGGATGGACTGGTTGGATCTCCTTGCAGTCCAAGGGACTCTCAAGAGTCTTCTCCAGGTGACTTAAAGAGCAGATTATCTTTTCTATTAAAGAATAGACAGGTGACTTAAAGAATATATTGTCCTGAGTTGGTCTGACCTAATCAGGTGAACACTCACAAGGGCTCTTCCTATAGCAAGAAATATGAAGCAAGAGATTTGATGCAAGGGAGGTTCCTAGTTGCGGGCTTTGGAGTGGAGGAAACCAAACAAGAGGGAATATAGATGGGCTCTGGGAACTAACAATTTATCTGTGATTCTTTCAGATTTTCGACTGTACGCAGTCGTATCAATGTCAGATAATGACTGTTGTTTCTTCATGTCTGATCACTATAATTACTTCCTAAGTTATGGTGCCAACTAGGATGGCCAGTACATCAGTAAGTAATATCCATGACAGTGGGACTCCTCTTTCTAGGCTCACATGGAGCTTTGAATTATTTAACACAAAGTGTAGTGTTTCCTACAGCTGCTGGTGGTGAAAGTTGCTCAGTCATGTCTGACCCTTTGCAACCCCATGGACTGTAGCCCGCCAGGCTCCTCTGTCTATGGAATTCTCCAGGGAAGAATACTGGAGTGGGTAACCTTTCCCTTCCCCAGGGGATTTTCCCAACCCAGGGATCAAACCTAGGTCTTCCATGTTACAGGTGGATTCTTTACCATCGGAGCCATATTTCTTTATCAAAATAAGGGAGTTTCTTTCTATTTCCTATTTGTTAAAATAATTTTTTTTTAAATCATGAAAGAATGCTGCATTCTACTGAATTATAATCTCTTCCTTTATTTCCTGAGTGGTCATAATTTTTATTCTTTAATCTTTAACTTATATTGTTAAATATAAATATAAATCTTTAATTTATATTGTTTAATTTTATAGTGTCAAACTATCCTTACATTCTTGGATAAGCCCTACTTCATCTTGACTTTAGACCATTTTGCTCCATTTATTCCTTTGTCTCCCAGATTTATTTGCTATTATTGTAGTGTATTTTAGTTCTACCCTTTTAAACAATATAGAATATTATTATTATTAATAACTTATAAACCCAGTATTCCTTTGTTTACCCACATGTTGATCACTTTCTTTCTTCTTACATGTTAGTCCTTATGAAATAGTTTTTCCTGCCTCATGTGCATCCTTTAAAATTTTCTTTAGAGTGAGTCTAATGGTGGTAAATCATTTTTGTTTGCCTAATTTATCTCTTTGTACTCTTTCTGTGTATAGAAATCTAGCATAACAGTTATTTTCTTGTAGAACATTCAAGGACCCATTTGTTAGTCTTTTGACTTCTATGGCTGTTGAGAAGTCAAGAGTCCATATGCCACTCTTTTAATGATAACCTCATTTTAACACACTTTTGGTCACACTGTTTTCATGATTGAGAATTTGGGATTGGCATATACGCACTGCCGTATTTAAAATAGACTACCAACAAGAACCTATTGTACAGCATAGACAATTCTGCTCAGTATTCTGTAATAACCTAAAAAAAAAAAAAGACACTTTCTTTGTCTTTGAACTGCACATCCACAGGGTGTATCTGGATATGGATTTGTTTTTATTTAACTTGTTTGTGATTCATTGCAATTCTTGAAGCTGTGGATGAATGTCTTTCATAAATTTTTGGAAAACCTCATCCCTTATCAATAAAAACATTACACCTGCCCTGTGCTCTATTTCATTGTGTTCTGGAGTTCAAGCTGGATGGTTGATAAACCATCACTTTATCCTATGTTTCTCAATGTTTAGTTTATACTTTTCACCTTTTTTTCTTTCTGTTCTGCATTCTGGATACTATCATCGGGACTATCTTATTCACACATTCTTTTTTCATTTGTGTCAAATGTGTTTGTCATGTTTTTAATCTCAATTATTTTAAATTTCATTTAAGAAATATTACTGGATTTCTGAATGTATGCCTTGTTATTTTTTTAATAAATTCCTTTTACCTGCAAAAATATTCCAGTTTTCAGACTTACCTTTTATGTCTTTAAACATACTGAGCCTGTTTTTTCCTAATTTGTATTAATAACTCCATTCTATTAGTTATCTTAGGTCTGTCTATGCTGTCTGTTCTTTCTGGTGATTGTCATTCACAGTGCCTTATTTCCTTCTGTCCTAATTATCTTTGTGAACTGCTCATTTCATGCAAAATCAGTTGTGGTGATGCTTTGTAGCATAGGATAAGGGTGCTTTCTTCCAGGGATGATTCATTTTTGGTTTTTTCCCTGTGCCTAGGAGCACTAGGGCTTGAGACTCATTTTAAGCTAAATTCATGGTTTGAATTTTATCAGTTATATAAATGGTATATGTTTTTTCTGATAGCTTGCCTTTTAACTTTGTTTACAGTGTTTTTCCTTTTTAAACTAAAGTTTTTTTTTTATCTTAAGGGGATCATTATACACATTTTTTATAGTTTTCTTTTTATTCCTTAACAGCTCCTTTCCTACCCCAAGTTGTATGTTGTATATTTTTATCTAAAACAATACAAAGTTTTGATTTTCCCAACTATATATTATTTTTAAAATATTTATTTAAATTTACTTATTTGGCTGTGTTGAATCTTGGTTGTGTCATGGGGGATCTTTCACTGTGGCACCTGGACTCCGGAGCATGCAGGTTCAGTAGTCGTGACATTGGAGCTTAGTTGCTCTGTGGCATGTGGAATCTTAGCTCCCTAACCAGGGATTGAACCCATGTCCTCTGCATTGGAAGGCTACTGGACTACCAGGGAAGTCCCTAGATTATTTTTATTTATAGTGTAGGGTGTAAATTTTTTTTTCAAATGAATATCCAGTAGTCCAAGCATGATTTACCTAATAGTTCATCCTTTCTTCTCTGATTTAAAATACTACTTTTCCATTTATGTATAAGTCTGTTTCTGGATTCTCCATTCTATTCTAGTGTGCCTAAAGACACACTATTCTAGTAGTGTCTTTACCTCTACAATGTCTGCATGCCTTGTTCATCTTTTTCAAAAGTACTTGGAAATTCAGGATTATTTTGTCAAGTACCACATTAATACTTGTTTCAAATTTAATTGAAAAGTATTTGGGGGCTTATAGTCCATGGGGTTGCAAAAGAGTTGGATATGACTGAGTGACTAGGCACAGCACGGCACAGTATTTATGTAGACTTGGGGCTATTTTACAGTAATAACTTTAAAAATATTGCCTTTCACCTCTGAATATAGTGTGTGTGTATATATATATCTTCATTTATTTCTTCAATGATGTGTTACAATTTTCTCAACAAAATTTTTGAATATTTTCCGTGTCTCATTACCTCATAGTTTTTGTGTTTCTTTGTGAATGGTTTTTTTCTTTATAATTTCTAGTTGATTTAGTTGGCTTAGAAATACCATTATTTTGTGTGTGTGTGTGTTAATGTTCCAGCAACCTTAATGAACTTTTTAGTATTATGAGTTTACTAGAAGATTAACTTTGCTTTTCTATGTAGTTGATCATGTCATCTGCAAAGACAATTTTGTATTTCCTTTTTAAAATTTATAAAGATACAAAGTGATAAAAATGTTAATCAAAGTGGGTATCAAGGGAACATATATCAACATAATAATGGCCATTTGTGACAAACTCAAAGTAACATCATATTCAATGATGAAAAGCTGAAAGTCTTTCCTCTAAATTCAGGAAAAAGGACAAGGATGCCCACTTATACCACTTCTATGTTAACACAGTATCGGAAGCCTTAACCACAGTAATCAGAAAAGAAAAAGGTCATCCAAATTTGAAGAGAAGTAAAACTGTCACTAATTATGCTACAAAAGCTGCCATAATACTTTGTACTGGAACTCTCAAAGTCTCCACCCCAAAACTACTAGAAGTGAATTCAGCAAAGTTGCAGGATGCAGAATTATACAGAAAGATACAGAAATCTGTTGCTATTCTACACACTATCAGAAATAGAAAGTAAAAAAAAAAAAATTCCATTTAAAATCACATTTAAAAGAATAAAATACCTAGGAATAAACTTAATCAAAGATGTGAAAGACCTATACTCTGAACACCATAAAACACAAAAGACCACTAATTGCCAAAGCAATCTTGAGAAAAAAGAACGAAGCTGGAGGTATTGTGCTCCCAGACCTCAGACTATACTACAAAGTTACAGGAATCAATACAGCATGGTACTGGCACAAAATAGGGACACACGGACTCGTGGGGTCACAAAGAGTCAGACACAAATTAGTGAATGAACAACAACAAGACCAGTGGGACAGAACAGAGAGCCCAGAAATAAACCCACACATCTATAGTCAATTAAGACAAAGGAGGCAAGAACATACAGTGCAGAAAAGACAGTCTCTTTAACAAGTGATACTGGGAAAAATTAGACTGCTTCCTGCAAAACAATGAGGTTAGAACATTTTCTCACACCATATACTCAAAATAAACTTAAAATATACATAAAATAGACTTAAAGTGGATTAAAGACCTAAATTTAAGACTTGAAACTGTAAACTCCTTTAAGAAAACATAGGCAAAACATTCTTTGACATATGCTTTGACATATCATAGCAATATTTTTCTGGATCTGTCCCTTGAGGCAAAAGAAATAACAAAAATAACAAATGTAACCTAATTAAAAGCTCTGGCACAGCAAAGGAAATCAATGACAAAATGAAAAGACAACACACGGAGTGGCAGAAAATATTAGCAAAGGATATGATCTATTAGGGGTTAATGTCCAAAATATATAAACAGCTCATACAACCCAACATCAAAAAACAAAGAATCAATCAAAAATGGGTGGAAGACCTGAATAGACATTTTTTCAAAGAAGGCATATGGATGACTAATGAGCACATTAAAAGCTGCTCAATAATGCAATTATCAGAGAAATCAAAACAACAGTGAGATGTCACCTCACACCTGTCAGAATGCTGCTGCTGCGGCTAAGTCACGTCAGTCATGTTTGACTCTATGCGACCCCATAGACAGCAGCCCACCAGGCTCCCCTGTCCCTGGGATTCTCCAGGCAAGAACACTGGAGTGGGTTGCCATTGCCTTTTCCAATGCATGAAAGTGAAAAGTGAAAGTGAAGTCGCTCAGTCATGTCCGACTCTCCGTGACCCCATGGACTGCAGCCTACCAGGCTCCTCCATCCATGAGACTTTCCAGGCAAGAGGACTGGAGTGGGGTGCCATTGCCTTCTCCGCCTGTCAGAATGGCTATCATCAAACATCTACGAGTAAAAAATACTGGAGAAGGTATGGAGAAAAGGGAACCCAAATATACTGTTGATAGGAATGTTGGTAGGACATGGGTTTGAGCAAGCTCCAGGAGTTGGTGATGGACAGGGAAGCCTGGCATACTGCAGTTCATGGGGTCACAAACAGTTGGACACGACTGAGTGACTGAATTGACTGACTGAGGAATGTAAATTGGTAAAGTCATCATGGGAAATGGTATGGAGCTTCCTCATAAAGTTGAAAATAGAACTACCATGTGATCCAGCGATGCCACTCCTGAGTACATATCCAGAAAAAAAAAAAAACCCACTAATTTGAAAAGATACATACACCCTAGTGTTCATGGCAGAATTATTTATAACAGGCAAGATATGGAAACAACCCAAGTGCCCATCAACTGATGAATGAATAAAGAAGATATACACAGTGGAATATTATTCAGCCATTAAAAGAATAAAATCCTGCCATTTGCAGCATTATAGATGGACCTAGAGAATAATATGTTTTGTGAAATAAGACAGAAAAAGACAAATACTATATGATATCACTTATACATGGACTCAAACAGATAATACAAATGAAGTATGTGCAAAACAGGAACAAACTCACAGAAATAGGAAGCAAACTAGTGGCTACCAAAGAGGAAGACAGAAAGGGGCAGGAACAAATAGGGGCTTGGGATTAAGAGATGAAAACTACTATACTATGTATAAAATAAATTAGCAGCACAGGGAATTACAGCCTTTATCTTGTAATAACTTTTAATGGAGTATACTCTGTGAAAATACTGAATCACAAGGCTATATACCTGAAATTAATATATTATAAATTGTCTGTAAATTTTTAATGTTATTGTAATGTTTCAGAGTAATTTTGCCTCAAAGTAAGAAAGTTCCCTTCTATTCCTCATTTTATAAGAGGGTTTACTTTTTTTTCTAAATCATAAATAAATATGAACTCTTGGATTGTGCTTTTGTTCTCTGTAATCATAAAAAAGTTAACCTCTTTTGTCTTTTCAAGACCTGAAGTCATTTATGCCCATATTTTGACTTCTACCTACTGCTTTAACCTTCTGATTCACCATGATTTATGTCTTGAATTCTATTTTATATGCTATCTATTCAGTCTTATATGTACATAGTAGAGGAACTTGCCTCCGATAAAAAGCTTATAGAACTATTTTAACTAGGAGCTTGATTGATAGATGTTGTGGGTCTATGTCCTAAGCTCTGAAATATGCCAGTGAAACCACACAGGAAAAGCTGTCCTTACAGATGTAATTACATTAGGCATCTCAAGACAAGATCATCCTAGATTAACTAGAAAACTCTCAATGCAATGACAATAGTCCTTCTAAGAGACATACAGAGGTCTTCTCCTCCTTGTCTGTATCAGATAGTCACAAGTCAAGGAGTGCTTAGAGCCACCAGAAGCTAGAGGAGGCAAAGAAGGTTTCTTCACTAGTCTTCAGAAGGAGTATGGCTCTATGGACACTTTGATTTTGGACTTCTGACCTCCAGAACTGTGAACTAAAACATTTCTATGGGGCAATTTGTTATAACACTTCTAGAAAACTCATAATATTCTGGTTATTAATTCCTTTTCTATTTTCTTTTTTGCAAACCTCTTCTATGAGCCTGTCTCTTGTCCTTTAGTGGAATATGGGTGATCATCATCTTTTTCCACACAGTGAATCTCATTGTCTTCCAAAAT
This sequence comes from Bison bison bison, assembly GCF_000754665.1. NCBI lineage: Eukaryota > Metazoa > Chordata > Mammalia > Artiodactyla > Bovidae > Bison > Bison bison. The sequence goes on along the minus strand of NW_011494951.1, from coordinate 7,334,748 downwards.
GTCTCTGAGTTGGGTTTTTTTTTTTTTTTTTTTTTTGGAAAGATTTGAAAAATTTTGTTCTGAAATTAAGGTAAAGGCATCACAGTGGTCACATGGAAAGGTCTGTTTCTTCTTATAGGCACTGACAGCAAGGAAGTTAAGTTGTGTCCTGACAAAAATACAAATCAGTTTCGTAGTTGATAGAACATTATCGACAGTTGTCGTTCAGTCGTTCGGTCATTTCCAACTTCTTGCAACCCGATGGATTGCATGCAGCACACCTTTCGCACTTCCCTTCACTTTCTCCTGGAGTTTGCTCAAACTCACGTCCATTGAGCTGATGAAACCATCCAACCACTTCATCCTCTGCCACCCGTTCATGCCTTCAATCGTTCCCAGCATCAGGGTCTTTTCCAATGAGTTGGCTCTTCACATTAGGTGGCCAGAGTATTGGAGCTTCAGCTTCAGCATCAGTCCTTCCAATGAATATTCAGCATTGATTTTCTTTAGGATTGATTGGCTTGATCTCCTCGTTGTCCAAGGGACTCTTAAGAGTCTTCTCCAACACCACAGATCAAAAGCATCAATTCTTCAGTGCTCAGCTTTCTTTATGGTCCGACTCTCACGTCTGCACATGACTACTGAAAAAAACCATAGTTTTGACTACATGGGCCTTTGTAGGCAAAGTGATGTCTCTGCTTTTTAGTATGTCATCTAGGTTTGTCCTAGCTTTAATTCCAAGGAGCAATTGTCTTTCAATTTCATGGCTGCAATCACCATCCTCAGTGATTTTGGAGCCCTAGAAAATAAACTCTGTTACTCTTTCCATTTTCTCCCCATTTTTTGTCATGATCTTAGTTTTTTGAATGTTGAGTTTTAAGCCAGCTTTTTCACTCTTCTCTTTCACCTACATCCAGAGGCTCCTTAGTTTTTTTTTGCTGTCTACCATTAGGATGGTGTTATCTGCATTTCTGAGGTTATTAATATTTGTCCCAGAAACCAAGACAAAGGACTGTACTTTCACATGGCATATGTGGGCAAAATTTTTATTAACCTAGAAGAATCAGAGAGGGAAAATAAATCTATAAAAGTAGCTGAAGTTTCTACATTGAGCATGGGCTCAGGTGAACAGTTCTGTGTGCGTTCATGTGTGTGTGTTTTTTAAAGTGTGGTTGTTTATTCAGGATGTAGCCTTTTGTAATTTCCTGTACATTACCTTTTTAAGTCTGAGATATATCTTTGTGTTTTTTTTAATGAATATTTCCCTTTAAAATTACTTAAATCTGCAAAATCTCGGACAGATAATATGGTACCACTATTAACACGTGACTATTCATCAACTCAGAAATTAAGTACACTATGTGTAAGTAGAAAATTACTTTCAAGATTCCTAGGATGGTATTAAATTGTCATTACTCTCTGAAAGCATGGATCTTCTGCTACCTTAGATCACCAGTAGAAGACCTTCCCATGCATTCCCAACAATAAGTATTCTTCTCATTGACTAAGAAAATTGATATTTTGGGTGAGGGCTTTGGAGAGAAGAAGCTGGAGTCTTGTAGCTTTGCATATTATACAGTAGAGCTCAGAGACAGGTATGGTCCCCTCAAGTACTTCAGCTTGACCTGAACTACTGGAGTTCAGCTTCAACTTAATTGCAGCACAGCAAGGAGTCCCTTCTGGAAACCAGCTGCTTGATCAGGGATTCATTTATCAGGAGGATTATGACTCCAAACATTTTTCTAAACTGTTGTGGCCATTTAAAAAGGGAAAAAAAGGGGAGTCTGGGGAACTAATTAGGAAGGAGTGGCTCCCCTCTGAGTCTTGACCTTAACCCCACTGAGAAAGTGTGGGATTTACTTTACCTAAGTAAGGAAAGAATATAAATAGTTGGCAAAAACGCTTTGTGGTATGAGTTCCAGCAAGTCCTGAACTGGCCTGATACAGAGATGGAGAGAGGTAACAAAACACAAGAAAAACTCCAAAAGCTTTCAAAGTAACAATTAAATGCATCATTGTAACACAGCATTATTTTGTACTTTCCTGATTACAGGAAAATAAACTAATTGGAGTCTGTGATTAGTATATAAAATATGAAAAAAATTCTTTTGGTTTTTGTCAGATTATGAAGTGTTATCACAATACGTCTAGGTGTCACTTTCTATTATTCCACTTAGTATATTGTGTTTTCCTATCTGCATTTTAAATGTTTTTTTATTAATTTGGAAAATGCTCAGGCTTAACTTTGTAGAATTCTTCCACATCTTCTCTTCTTTCTCTAACTCTGTATTATACCTTTTTTTTTTTTTATCTTCTATGTTTCTTAATCCTTCTTTCATTAAAAAAAAATCTCCTGATATATTTGAGTTACATTCTGGGTAATTTCATTATATCTATCTTCCAGTTACTGAGCTGTTTCAACTGGACTTGAGTTTGGACCGCTACTACTAACATAATCCATTCACTAAGATTTTCTTTTTTTTTTTTTTAGTTTAAATTTGTTTATTTTAATTAGAGGCTAATTACTTCACAATATTGTATTGGTTTTGCCATTTCAGTGATTGTAATTTTAATTTCTTAAAGTTCCATTTTAAAGAAAAGCAATGTAATTTTTTGAAAGTTTTAGTTTTATGTTGTGAGGACTTTATGCACTTTGCAAAGCTGTTAGGAGCAAATATTTATGCCTTTTTTCAAGTCTATTTCTGCCATATTAAGTAAACTGTAGGAAAAATGAAGATATAATAGCTAGGAAGCTCAAACGAACAAAAATGAGTACCTCCTGGTATAGTATGAAGAGTTCTTCAGAATATCAGCATTTAATTTAGTCAAAGTACTCTTGTGAGGTGCTTATTCTTATTTCCATTTTATGGGTAACAAAACTGAGACTTACCCAAGGCCTCCAAGCTAGTAATAAGTAGAGCTGAAATTAAACTCATGTTTTATGACTCTCATTTTATTCTATATTTCTTCCAGTATTTATCCTTAAACTATTTTTACATTTATGCCACGGGTTATTAGAGTGTTGAGTAAGTAGGTAAAGGTGCATTATATTTCACTATGACACAATTAAACTTTCTCTGAAAAAACCTACTTAAGCTCAGCCCAAGGTAACTCAAAATGTTTCCTGAGTAAATGACAATGAGTTTCAGAATAATTTTTTTCCCTTTTTTTTTTAAATTTCCTTACTTCCTACTTTGCTTTTCAATGTTTCTACCCCCTCTCTTAAGGGTCTTATATTCTATAAAGCAATTTATAATTTGCAATTTATAAAAATTTAAAGTGAAAGAAAGTGAAAGTCACTCAGCTATGTCTGACTCTTTGCAACCCCAGAGACTGTAGCCTGCCAGGCTTCTCTGTCCACGGGATTCTCCAGGCAAGAATACTGGAGTTGGTAGCCATCCCCTTCTCCAGGGGATCTTCCTGACCCAGGGATAGAACTGGGTCTCCCTGATTTCAAACAGACTGTTTACCACCTGAGCCACAAGGGGAAGCCCATAATAATTTAAGATCTACTATGTTTTAGCTTGCTAGATCATTATGAGGATGAAATTAGATCATGTATATTCACGTTCCTCATAAGGTATCTGGTTCATAACAGGCACTCAAAAAAAGAGAAATTCTTTTATATGCAAAGGTAGCATAAAGAGTAAACCATAGAGCCTATTATACAGAGTGATGTAAGTCAAAAAGAGAAAGATAAATATTATATACTTTTTAAAAAATATTATATACTAATGCATATATATGGACTCTAGAAAGATGGTTCTGATTAATTTATTTGCAGGGCAGCAATGGAGAAACAGACATAGAGAACACACCTATGGACATTTTGGGTGGGGGGACGAAGGAGAGGGTGAGATGCATGGAGAGAGTAACATGGAAACTTACAATACCATGTGTAAAATAGATAGCCAATGGGAATTTGCTGTATGACTCAGGGAACTCAAACAAGGTCTCTGTAACAACCTCTGGTGTGGGATGGGGAGGGAGATGGGAGGGAGGTTTAAGAGTGAGGGGACGTATGTATACCTATGGCTGATTCATGTTGATATTTGGCAGAAAGCAACAAAATTCTGTAAAGCAGTTATCCTTCAATTAAAAAATAAATTAAAAAATGAGTAATCCAATGAAGTCATAATTCCATCACATGTCAGGGTTTCTGCAGAAAAACAGAACCATTAGAGAGTGTGTATATGTGTATGTGCAAAGAGACAGAGAGACAGAGAGAGAGGAACTTTATGGAATTGGTCCACCTGATTGTGTGAGACTGGCATGTCTGAAATTTTTCAGATGGGTTCCTTGAAAGAAAAGTTGTGACAAACCTAGACAGTGTATTAAAAAGCAGAGATATCACTTTGCCAACAAAGGTCTGTAAAGTCAAAGCTAGGGTTTTACAGTAGTCATGTATGGATTTGAGAGTTGGATCATAAAGAAGGCTGTGCATTGAAGAATTGATGCTTTCGAATTGTGGTGGTAGAGAAGATTCTTGAGAGTCCCTTGGACTGCAAGGAGATCAAACCAGTCAATCTGAAAGGAAATCACCCTGAATATTCATTGGAAGGACAGATGCTGAAGCTGAAGCTCCAATACTTTGGCCACCTGATGCAAAGAGCCGACTCATTGGAAAAGACTCTGATGCTGGGAAAGATTGAGGGTAGGAGGAGAAAGCAGTGACAGAGGACAAGATGGTTGGATGGCATCACCGACTCAATAGATAGGAGTCTGAGCAAACTCCGGGAGATGGTGGAGGACAGAGGAGCCAGGCATGCTGCAGTCCATGGGGTCACAAAGAGTCGGACATGATTTAGTGACTGAACAACAGCAACAACAAAGCAGACTGGACACTCAGGCAGGATTTCTACATTTCAAGCTTGAGGTAGAATCTCTTCTCCAGGAAACTAGTTCTTCAAAATTTGACAGTCACACAGCATGTAGTATTAACCCATGGCTTTTCACATATAGGGACTCTATCACGTTTTATTGAATTCATTTGTATTTTTAGAAACATGTTTCTCATGTATCACCCCAAACTTTAATTTATCCATATTAAGAAAGTTTATCCTCTGTTTACTCAGCTTCCTAAAAGGATATTTTAAAAATATTACCATCACTGGTTTAACCGTATAGCTTGACTTTGATTTATCAGCAAAACTCATTTGAATATTTATATTCTAATGTGCTTAAAATGAAACTGTTAGTCGCTCAGTTGTGTCCAGCTCTTTGCGACCCCAAGGATGGTGGCCTGCCAGGCTCCTGTGTCCATGGAATTCTCCAGGCAAGAAGACTGGAGTGGGTAACCATTCCCTCCTCCAGGGAATCTTCCCGACCCAGGGACTGAACCCACGTCTCCTGCATTGCAGTCAGGTTCTTTACTGCCTGAGCCACCAGGGAAGCCCAGTAAATAAAAAATATCAAAATAAAACACTTTAATAATAGGGTCTAACACAGATTTACTAACACAGTTGTACTAAGCATTGTTGTTCAGTCGCTAAGTCGTGTCCAACTCTTTGTGACCCCATGGACTGCAGCACCCCAGGCCTCCCTGTCCCTCACCACATCCCAGAGTTCGCCCAATTTTAGGTCCATTGTATACATACATATATTGCATTGTATACCTACCTATAATGTATGTATATATAATATTGACAAACCCTATAAAGAAAGAATATTACTATAATCTCTGTTTTATAGATGAGGAAACCAAAACTCATAGAATTTAAATTACTTGTTTAAGCCCGTAAACTTGACCACAAATGAAAATTAAATTTCTTTGACTCTAGGCAAGTCCTTTAACTACTCTGCTTGAGTAGATCTTCATGTTCTTACGATACGAATTTATCTGAGTTATAATTGCAAAGGCACTGAGAAAACTTTAAATACATTCTGAATCAAGACATTTATCAGTAAATTGAAGTCTTCACATATGTAAGGAGAAATTGAAATCTTTTTCATATGAATTTTGTATAATGGAGATTTAAGTATTGAAAATCACTTGCTTAACTGCTTTTAATATTTCTTTCTCTATTGGAATTTTTTAGTTTTGGATTTTGTTTGATGTGTACAGTTTTAAAAATCTTTATTGAATTCATTACAATATTGCTTCTGTTTTATGTTTTGGATTTTGGCCATGAGGCATGTGGGATCTTAGCTCTTCAACCAGGTATTGCGGAGAAGGCAATGGCAACCCACTCCAGTGCTCTTGCCTGGAAAATCCCATGGATGGAGGAGCCTGCAGTCCATGGGGTCTGCAGTCCATGGGGTCTCGAAGAGTCAGACACGACTGAGCGACTTCACTTTCACTTTTCACTTCCATGCACTGGAGAAGGAAACGGCAACCCACTCCAGTGTTCTTGCTTGGAGAATCCCAGGAACGGGGGAGCCTGGGGCTGCAGTCTACGGGGTTGCGCAGAGTTGAACACGACTGAAGTGACTTAGCAGCAGCAGCAGCAAGCAGATATTGAACCTGCACCACCTGCATTAGAAGGCGAAGTCTTAACCACTGGACCGTCAGGGAAGTCCATAGTTGTAGAGTTTCTGAAATAATGTTGTATACAACATTAATTCTATGCCATCTCAGTACAATAGAACTTTGGTCAAATAAGTTTGGGAAATTTGGGTTAAAAAAGTCCAAAAGAGTGCTCTTTGCAATATTCTCAGAGTCTGTTAGGCTCAAGTGCATCATCATGTTCCAACAGTGGGGTAGCTATAGCTGTTTGCAAACTTTATTTGAAAAGCAATTCGTGGGACTACTGTCCCAAAGAACTTGCCTTTGGAAAATGCTATCCTGAAGGCAAGATGGTGTTTCATAACACCATCTTACTTGTCTGAATGTCTGAAACCTAATTTTAAAAACATAGGTAAACTGGAAATCCAGATGATTCAGCTAAGGGATGATTACAGGTAAAGCAGTTATGCAGTATAGAGGAGAGCTGCAGAAAACAAGGTTTCTGAAGGGATCAAAGCAAAGGATATTATGTCTTGGAGAATATCTGTAGTGCTGCCAGTGCATGGAATCTGGAAATTCAGATTTTCATTAATACTCATGGAGTTCTCTATGCTAGTTCTTGATGGCTGGGGAAATGCCCATCCCCAAAGCTCCCACAGTCATGTTCCAGGTAGTATTTTGCATTTCTACTGCAACTTTTAATTTTTGGAGGATGTTTTGACACGTATTACCTTATTTAACTGTGTCAGACTCACTGGTAGGTTGTGATAGGTCTGGTTTTCACAGCTGTGGAGGTGATTTGAGAACTCTCCTGCTTTACAAATTTTGGGTTTTGTCTGGAGCTTTGCTTTAGCAATCAATGAAGCACATCCCCAAGCAATGAGGCAGAACTGTGGACAGCTGGGAATCTGCAGCTCACACACCAGCCTGGGGTTCTCTTACAAACAAGATTTTTTTTTTTCTTTTCAAACAAAGGCTCTTAGATTATGAAACCAACAGGTTTTCTATATTAGTGGAATCTTCTTGCCACACAATAAAGTTCTCATCGGCGCACTGTGAAAAGGGTTGTAGGTAACTAGTCATTTGTTGTTATTGATGTATTTTTGCATGTTGTTTTTCTGACTGCAACATACATTCATGTTTACTATAAAAAATTCATAAAATACAGAAATATATAACATGGAAAATGATAGTTTTCTATAATCTTGCTACTATTAATGGCTATAAATAACTTGGCTTAGAGTCTTCCAGATTTAGTTTTACTGTGCATTTGCTATCAACCATATATGTGTATCTTTATAATTTTTTTCGCCTGGGCCATGCAGCTTATGAGAGTTTAGTGTCCTGACCAAGGATGGAACCTGGGCCCTAGGCAGTGAGAGTTTGAAGCCCTAACCTCTGGACCACTGGGGAATTCCCCAGTATCTTTATCATTTTAGTTTCAGAATGACATACAAAAAATTGTAGTAATTTTTAAGAATATACCTAAGTGAAGTATGAGAAAGTGGACAAACCAGTAAGCAACCCACCAGCCAAGTAAAAAAGAAGAGAGTGATACCAGTACTCTAAATGCTTCTTTCGTGCCTTGGTCTTCATCATTACCCACTTCTTTCTCCCCAGAGGTAACCATTATTTTGACTTTTAATACCACAGGGGTTTTCTTCAACTTTATGTAAATGGAACCATGGAGGATGTACTCATTTGTGTCTGGATTCTTTCATTCCACATTGTATTGATGAAATTCTTCCATATTGTAATGTAGCAATTTATTCATTTTCATTGCTGCATGATATCTCATTATGTGGATATGTCACAATTCAATGGCTGATGGACAGCTGGATATCTTCCAGTTTTGGAGTACTGTGAATAATGAACATTCTTGTGCATGTCTTTAGATGCATTTTGACTGCATAGAGAAGGGGATGACAGAAGATAAGATGGTTGGATGGCATCACCGACTCACTGGACATGAGTCTGAGCAAGCTCCAGGAGTTGGTGATGGACAGGGAAGCCTGGTGTGCTGCAGTCCATGGAGTCACAAAGAATTGGACACAACTGACTGACTGAACTGAACTGATTGGACAGATACTAAGAAATGAAGTTATTGGACTATAAGTGAAGTCTCTTAGTGAGGATGAATGAGGAGAGTGAAAAAACTGGCTTAAAACTCAACATTAGAAAAACTAAGATCGTGGCATCCAGTCTGACCACTTCACGGCAAAAAGAAGGGGAGAAAGTTGAAAACATGACAGATTTCATTTTCTTGGGCTTCAAAATCACTGCAGATGGTGACTGTAACCATGAAATCAAAAGAAACTTACTCTTTGGAAGGAAAGCTATGACAAACCTAATTGTTGTTTGGTTGCTAAGTTGTGTCTGACTCTTTGAGAGCCCATGGACTGTAGCACACCAGGCTTCCTTGTCCTTCACTATCTCCTGGAGTTTGCTCAAACTCGTATCCATTGAGTCAATGATGCTATCCAACCATCTTATCCTCTGTCACCCCAAACCTAGTCAGTGTATTAAAAAGCAGAGACATCACTTTGCCAACAAAGGTCCGTATAGTCAAAGCTATGGTTTTTCCAGTAGTCCTATATGAATGTGAGAGTTGGACAATAAAGAAGGTTGAGTGCCGAAGAAGTGATGTGTTGAATCATGGTGCTGGAGAAGACTCTTGAGAGTCTCTTGGGCCGCAAGGAGATCAAACCAATCAATCCTAAAGGAAATCAATCCCGAATATTCATCGGAAGGACTGATGCTCAATCTGAAGCTCCAATACTTTGGCCAACTGATGCAAAGAGCTGACTCATTGGAAAAGACCCTGATGCTGGGAAAGATTTAAGGCAGGAGGAGAATGGGGCAACAGAGGGTGAGATGGTTGGATGGCATCATCGACTAAATGGACAGAAGTTTAAGCAAACTCTGGGAGATACTGAAGGATATGAAGCCTGGCATGTTGCAGTCCATGGGGTCACAAAGAGTTGGACATGACTGAATGACTGAACAGCAACAACCAGAAGGTCATATATGTCCAACTTTAGTACCTGATGCCTAACAAGTTGCTGAAGGAGTTACAGAAATTTATGCTTAAACCAGCAGTGCATAGAATGCTCCACATTTTCAACACTTGGCAATGTCAGTCTTTGCAATTTTATTCTGGTGAGGGTATAGTGGTAGCTCATTGTGGTTTTCCTTTACATTTATCTGATTATTAATGAAGTTAAGACTTTTTAAATGTTATTGGCTATTTTTTGAAATGTCTATTCAAGCCTCGTGTCTAATATTCTGTTGATTTATTTGTGTCTCTTTCTTTTTTAACTCATTTATTGTTGCTTAGTTCCTAAGTGATGATGTCTGACTCTTTTGTGTAAACATTTTCAATTCTAGATACAATTCCCTTATGAGTTATATGAAATGAAAATATCTTCTTCCACTGTAGGGTTTTAATTTTTCATTTCCTTAAAGATGTTTTTTGATGAGCAGAGTTTTAAAATTTTAGTATAACTCATTTAATCAGCCTTTCCCTTAACAGTTGATTGGTTTCTTTTGGATTTTCTTTAAGAAGTCTTTGCCTACCTCAAGATTATGAAAATAGTTTTTCTACGTTATCTTTTAAAACCTTTCTTATTTTTAAACTTAGCTTTATAAAATGCCCGGAATTGCTATGTGAATATGGTGTAGAATACAAGCTAGGGTTCATTTTTGTTCTATATAAATATCCAGCTGACCCAAGATAATTCACTGAAAAGAGAGTCCATTTTTCATTGCTCTGGGGTGCCACCTTTGTGATGCAGCAAGGAAAAAAATGATCTCTTGGAACTCCAGTTATATATTTTAAAAATATTCTGTATATCTTCTATGGTCTTTTCTGTAATTTCTTCCCCACTGTGTTTGTGTCCTTCATTTGTTTTCTTCTGAGTTATCTTTTGCCTTATTATTTCTCTCTTCAACTGTGTCTAGCCTTCCCTGGTGGCTCAGATGGTAAAGCATCTGCCTCCAATGCGGGAGACCCAGCTTCGATCCCTGGGTCGGGAAGATCCCCTGGAGAAGGAAATGGCAACCCACTCCAGTATTCTTGCCTGGAAAACCCCATGGACGGAGGAGCTTGGTTGGCTACTGTCCAGGGGGTCGAAAAGAGTCCGACACGACTGAGCGACTTCACTATCACTATCACTAATCTTCTATTAAATTTACTCACTGGGATTATTTCTGTTATTATATTTTTTATTGCTACTTTCCACTTGGTTCTCCTTTACATTTTCAACTTCCCTGGCCAAATTCCCTATCTTGTTATATAAATCCTTTTACATTTCAGTTATTTAACAACCATTATGTCCATTATCTGGATGTCTGTGGGTTACTTCTGTTGTTCACAGTTTCTCTTGATTTTTGGTTACAAAATTTTGGATTGATTGCTAGATATTGATAGTGAGAAACTGTACAGATAATTTGACCCTCCTACAGAGCGAATGGAGAAGGAAATGGCAACCCACTCCAGTACTCTTGCCTGGAAAATTCCACGGATGGAGGAGCCTGGTAGACTACAGTCCATGGGATCGAAAAGAGTCAGACAAGACTGAGGGACTTCACTTTCTTTCTTCTATAGTTCCTTTTGGAGAAAGAAATGGCAACTCACTCCAGTGTTCTTGCCTGGTGAATCCCATGGACAGAGGGGCCTGGTGGGGCTGCAGTCTATGGGGTTGCAGAGTCAGACAGGACTAAGCAACTAACACACACAGAGAGAATAGAGCTTTGTTTCTAATACTCAGCATCTCAGTTCAATGAGGAATTGCTGCTGCTGCTAAGTCACTTCAGTAGTGTCTGACTCTATGCAACCCCATAGACAGAAGCCCACCAGGCTCCCCCGTCCCCGGGATTCTCCAGGCAAGAACACTGGAGTGGGTTGCTATTTCCTTCTCCAGTGCATGAAACTGAAAAATGAAAGTGAAGTGGCTCAGTCATGTCTAACTGTTTGTGACCCCATGGACTGCAGCCTACCAGGCTCCTCTGTCCATGGGATTTTCCAGGCAAGAGTACTGGAGTGGGTTGCCATTGCCTTCTCCAAATGAGGAATTGAGGTGACACAAAAATTGGCTTCAGTTTCTGTGGAGGTGATCTATTTCCACTTCATCCACCCTAACTCTTAAGATATAGCTTTTCAGGAACTTCTTAATTTGAAAAATTGGGACTGGTTTACAAATGTTCCTCTTTTTGATATGCCTTGAGCTTCACTGTTTCTATTTTATAATTTTAATTAATTTATTTAGTTTTGGTTGCACGGGGTCTTCATTGCTTTGTGAGGGCTTTCTCTATTTGTTGGTGAGTGGGGTCTACTCTTCTTGTCGTGCAAGGGCTTCTCACTGAGGTGGCTTCTCTTGTGGAGCACAGGCTCTGGGTGCTTGCACTTTAGTAGATGTAGCACTCGGGCTCGATAGTTGCGGCTCACTGACTATACGTGGTGGGCTTCAGTAGCTGTGGTGCACAGGCTTAGCTGCTCTGAGGCATGTGGAGTCTTCTTGCCCCAGGGACTGAACCCATGTCCTCTGCATTGGCAGGTAGATTCTTAATCAGTTTTGCCACGCGGGAAGTCCTCATTGTTTATTTTTTTAAAATTTGGCTGTGCTGAGTCTTCATTGCAGTGTGCTGTCTCTTCGTTACGGGCTTTTCTCTAGTTGTGGCATGCTGGCTTCTCTTGTGGAGCACAGGCTCTAGAGCATGCAGACTCAGTAGTTGTGGGACACTTAGTTGCACTGTGGCATGTGGGATCGTAGTTCCCTGACCAGGGATTGAACCCAGGTCCTCTGTATTGGAAGGTGGATTTTAACTCCTGGACCACCAGGGAAGTCCTGACCTTCATTGTCTGCCCCTTCTCCCAGCTCTATGAGACTGTTAAAGGGCTATTTATTCTCTCTCTTGACTCTAGTCTTGAATCAGCAGGTACCTCCTGGGGAGAGTGGGCCTCAATGCTTGTTTTTAATTTTTGAGCTTCCTTCCTCTGAGCTCCATAATTACCCATGTCATAACTTGGTAATTCTCTGATATTATCAAATAGATTTAAGATATGTATAACTTTTCTAATTTTCCTCATCTATTTTTTTTGTGGAAGCTTATATGATCCTAATGGTATTTTTTGCCACATGAGTATTTAAAATTTTATGTACACCTAAGTATTTAATTTTTTGACTGAGCTTCATGCCATGCCTATATGGCATGGCACTTAACTTTTTCTCCTAATTTTTATGAACACATCTAGTGATGTAGACAGTTCGTAGTGATGGTGGTGGAGCAGAGAAGGGAAAGGCTTGGGGACTAATAGCAACTGGGTAGTGACTATTGTGGACGGCTCTATCTACAGGTGAAGGGACTGAGACTCTACACTGGAGCCCTGGGTTTCAGGTAATGTGAGTAGAAAGCAGTGACACATCAATACAGACCATATCTAATGATGTCCAGGAGGTGATACCCACTAGTACTGAGTGCTTATTATATGCAAGCCATTGTACTGTTTTACTTTGCAGTGGTTACTTTAATTCTCAACCCTATGAAAAAAGCGGTGCCTCTCTTTTATAGATAAGGAAATTGAGGCTCAAGGTCACACCTCTAGTGAGTGAGGGTCTGTAATTAGAACTTCAGTTCGGCTGCCAGCATGAGTACTTGCTTACTCTTTACTGCTTTCCCATTTGAATTCCCATATTCTTTGAGAACTACTGCCTCTGAGCTAAGCTTTTTGTGACTTAAGCTTCCTAATTTGTAAAATGAGATAATTCTACCCGATTTATAGGGCTCCCATGAGGAGTGAACCTGATAATCCATTAAAAGTAATTAACAAGGAGACATAGTAGGCCGGCATTAATATTGTGTAATTTATCTGACTATGTTGAAAAGTTCAATTATGTTTTTTACCTACCCTACTGGACTGAGATCATCCAGAATAGCAGTTCTCAAAATTTTAGGGTTCAAGGCCTCCCTTTACACTCTTAAGAATTATTGTGGACCCCCGAAGTTTTTATGTTGTTATAATTCTCATTATTCCATTGAAATGGGTACCAAGAAACGTTTGCCCCTTTAGCTCTCAGTGGTGATGCCATACAGATTATGCATCCTCTGGAAAACTTCTAGGTATATTTGTGAGCGCATGAACGTGAAAAAGGAAAGAAAAATGAATTATTAGGAAAGTAGTTTCGTCTTTATTGGGACCCTGCAGGGTAACCCGGACCACACTTTGAGAACTGTGGCTCCAGCTTAAGCACTTCGTGAAGGAACCATGGGATTCCGCCGTTTGGCTAAGAAAACGCAGGATCTGAGAGGAGTAAAAAACGAGAAGGCTGCGCCAAGCCAACATTTCATTCTCGCGGCATCGCCCCGCGGCAGTTACACTTTCTTAGCCATCTCTTGCTCCTCGGCGGTACTGCAGTTCTTCCGGGCGCGCGACTCTCAGGACCCATGCAGCCGCGAGGCCCCTCCTCCCCTGCGCGCGCTCCTCCTGGCAACTGGCGTCCCGGGCGCCCAGAGACAGGCCCCGCCCCGCTGCCTCGTCTCCGGGTCCGAACTCCCTTGGCAACCGCGGAGTGCAGCCTCGGTGTCACCCCGCCCACCCGCCTAGTCAGGCTAAACCATTCGCTTCAGGGATCTCCACAGGGGGAGATGATGGAAACAGGGGGATTTCACAGAACGTCTACGCGCTACTTTGCTCCTGTTTTTTCTACCTAGTTTAAATTATTTCCCTCTTCATCTCGCTAACGGTCCGTGCGAGGGGTAGTGTCGCGTCTCGCCC
>NW_011494951.1:7317054-7320380 GCF_000754665.1 Bison bison bison | reverse complement strand
TTCCCTTCCTTCTTCTATTTCGCGGGGGTGGGGTCGGTGGGAGGGAGGGTAGGCGGGCCTCGTTCCTGGGACACCATGTCGGACTCTGAGGAGGAGAGCCTGGACCGGCAACTGAAAATCGTCGTGCTGGGGGACGGCACCTCCGGGAAGGTCAGTCCTCTGGTGCGCCCGCCGTGCTAGGCCTGCAAGGAATCCCGGCGCGGCCCCGGCGCCCTTCAAACCTCCTCCTCCTCCTCCCCGTCCCTCCGGGCGTCGCCGTATTTCCGCGAGTGCCTGGGCGTCTGGGCTCAGGCCCGCCAGGAGGTGGCTTGGGGCCCGACACAAATTAGACACTTGAAGTCCGACGAGAGCTGTCCAGCTCCCTTAAAAAAAAAAAAAAAAGTCATTTCCTAATCCCTGCCTGGATCGCGAACTCCTGCTTCTCTTCAAGACCTGAGCCAGCATCGCCTCCCTGGGAAGCTTTCCAGCTTCTCGCCTCTGAGGACTAGCAATGATTTGCCAAAACATCTTACCTGTTTTTCCTTTAGTCCAGGTCACACTTTGCGCCTTCCCCCAACCCCGTTTACCGTTTCTGATGCTTCCGCTGCACTGGGAGCTCCCAAGAGTTTGATTCTGGAATCAGGCTCCCTGGGTGAGACAGTTGGGGCTCCCATCACTTTACTGGTCGAGTCACTGGAGGGCAAATTGCTGTCCCTATTTGTGCTTCATCTGCAGGGTGGGTATGTTGATAGGGGTCGTTTCGGAGGGGTAAAGTGTGCGAATCCACAGTAAATGTAAACATCTACATGCAGCTTGCAGGACACCGAGTGGACGGACTAAACGTTAGTTTCTGTGTTAGAGCATCATACCTGTTCATCTCTGTTCCCCAGCACAGCACCTGTCAACGCAAACATTCATTCAATAAATATCTCTCGAGCACCTCTTATAGCCTGGGTGCTGAGGGCAGGGCTGCCGGCCTGACAGATGGCATCCTTGCCTTAAAATCTGTCCTGTGACGACAGTTGATTGAATGAAGCGAGTGCGTGAGAATATCTGGCCGCCAGTCCCCTTTACCTCCGAGGCAAGGGTCTTTAACCCAGGGTTGTGGAGCTCCTGAAATGGAGCAAACATTGCCCGGTCCTGGCTCTTTGAAGACCATTGGTAAGATCTTGAAGGATTCTGGATCCGCCCCGCCCCCCAAACGAGGAGCAGAGCCTCTGCCCAGGGAGCCTTCACACCTGTCGCTTCTGTCAGTGGCGCCAACGCTGTCTGGTCATACTGCTAAAGTTTGTCTCCTTGCTTCTCCCGTCCCTTTTCCCAACCAGAAGCTCCAGAAACGCGGGTTTATTATTGTTACCAGTGTTCTGTTTTCCACTCGATGTTTCCGTGTGCCTGGTGTAGTTTGGATGCTGGTTTCTGTGGTAACCATTGCTCGATACCTCTTCCCTTGGCAGTTGGCACTGCACAGCTGTTCGCTTCTTTCGTGCTGAGATTTCAGTTCCTAGGGAAAGGTGTCATTCATAGGCAGAGTTTGGAGAATTCTGTTCATTTCTTTCTTGCCATCCGTGATATTTTGTTACTGATTTTTACTGTTGAGGAGAAACAATTCAATATTCTCTGATTACTTTTAAACATTTTGAGGAAGAAAAGAACTTGGGATCACTTTTCTTAGTCAAGTATTAATTATATGACTTTTTGTACGTTTATAACAACTTTTTGAGTGGATGAATTATTTTAAATAAGTCAACATTGTTTCTAACACAATAAAAACTTAAAGTTCTATTTTTATAGTTTTTCTCATCATTCGTATTTTCTTTTGAATGCCTTCTGATTTTTCACTTTCTAAATCTTTTTATCCTCCACACATAAAAATTTATTTCCTGTTTAAAATGATAATGACTATAATACTAATACACCTCAAAAAAAAGACGAAAGTTGTCCATTATCCTATATTCTGTCATAATTCTTTAAATTTTTATTTATTTTTTCTCCCAGTACTCATTTGTTATCATGCATGTATTTCTCAGTTGAAATCTGTTCATAACTTTCTACCTAGGTTTTTCCTCTAGCCTGTCATGTATTGTCCTCTTTTTGCTAATTCAGTGTGAATAATTATGACTTTTCATATCTAAAATTCTAATATGTGACAAAGTGTATTTTTTTCATTCTATATTATGGAATTAGGGATACTATTCTGCTCCAAGGGATACTGGTGTTCTTTAAGTCTTTGTCATGTTGACTCATCTGTTTTAAAATTGTAAAGATGTTTTTTCTCCCAGAAATTTCTGGATGCCAGCATCAGACATCTTATCTTTTTTTCATTGTTCTTATGTCAAGCTGCTATTTTTTTCCATGCCATATTCAGTTTTCAGATTATTGGCAGCTACTGATTCCCATTCTGTTTCTTTTACCATCATTTTCTTTTATGAATTCAGCCTCTCTTTCATTCTTACTTGTATCCTGATTTAACTCCAGTCCGTTTTTAGGCATCAGTTTTGTTTTTTTTTTTTGCCTAGTTCTAATCAGGACATATTTATATATCCTTACAAAAGCAATAGAGTATTGCGATGACCACTAACAGTTTATGCAAGAGAAGTTTAGCACCTCCTTCCATTAACACATTTTTCTATTTCTTTCCTGTTTTGATTCCTTTGATTCATACTTTGAATTTTATTATATATTAAGATTTTTTTTTGAGGCAAAATATCCTTTTATGGTGTCTTTTCAGTATTAGTAAAGGTAGTATGGTTAAAAATTGTTAGCAAAAGTTCACCAAACAAACAAAAAAAAAACTATAAAGAATCAGATTTGATAGATGGTTGCTCACTTCATAATTGTTTAAGAAAGGTATTTCTACAATGACTTCTGAGAAATTATCAAATGAGACAGATAGCATACTATCTAGATAATTGGAGAGAAATTGCCTTTTTCCTGCTGATTCAGATGCTCCTCTTTAATTTTTGTAGTAAGATGTCTGGAGATGATGTAAGAACCCATTTTAATATTCGTTGTTCCTAATGAGCTATACTTTTGACAAGTCATACTTTATTCCAATTGAAAATTCTAATTTTATATGTCTCAAAAGTGTGAGGGTAGGGCTTTCAAAATCCAGAAGTCCTATTTTTAGGAAAAGAAACACTCTGCTGAAGTTACATGTGCTTTGGATTTCTCTTAGACTTATGAAAGTGTTTCAACCATCCATATATTAAACATTTTGAAATATCTGTAATAGTATAAGTAGTGTTAATTATTTTTCTTTAGAACCCTTAGCCTCTTCATAGATAGTTTTGTGCTCTAAGTTAAATGAGTTCTCTGGCATAAACAAGGCTAAATAAAAAAAGGCTTTA
>NW_011494951.1:7316343-7316954 GCF_000754665.1 Bison bison bison | reverse complement strand
ACGATAGTAAGATGTGCTTCACATAAAAACAATCAAGTGGCTAAGAGGAGATCTGGCCCTGTACAACAGAAAGATTAGGAAGCAAAACGTGAATAAGTCCTATATTCCAGAAGCTACCCAAATGTATGAGCAAAGACAGCATACCCATAATATAGCTCACTTTGGTTCCTTCTTTATGACGCATAATTCCTTAATTATCCATTTGTGAAATAAGAACAAACATTAAGAAATGTGAAATCCAAATTGCATTCATTTTCACAATATCAATACTAAACTCAAGACAGCAACTTCATCATATATAAATGTTTCAAAAGTAAAAGGCAATCTTAATTTTTTTTTAATTTAGAGACTTCTAATAGATGTATAGTTAATTTGGTAATTCTCTCGCATGAGGTATAAGCTTCCATATGCTGGTTATTTAATAGATTTGCTATATAAGTAAAACATGGTTTACCTAGATAGTTTGATATGTATGGGCATTACTCCTAGTAGTATTTGTTTGTTGTCTTTTGTTGCTTTGCTCCTTCCGTGCAGGCTGAGACCTAATCTCCTGCAAGTACAGTAAAATAATTTACCTATTTTTGCAGACCCTATTCATAGGATAAAAAAAA
>NW_011494951.1:7314953-7316243 GCF_000754665.1 Bison bison bison | reverse complement strand
GCTCTAAGTTAAATGAGTTCTCTGGCATAAACAAGGCTAAATAAAAAAAGGCTTTAAAAAGGAATGCTTACTTTTTTTTTCTTCTTATCTCTCAGTTTTTATGTTATCAAGGAAGCCAAATGAATTTTCATTTTGGTGTAGTGAGTTTATTTCTCAGAGTGTAGCAGAACATCTTTCTTATGGTGCTCAATATATATTTGACCAAATATTTTAGCAGTTTCTTACAAATGCTGATTATTTAAATATTAGATGAATTGGAATTAGTGTGTGCAAATTGTCATTTATCTGAAAAATATGATTCTTATGTCAAAGGAATTTTAGGGTTTTTTTGAAAGAAAGTTTGGCCCAGTTTTCTTTTGCACTTATGTCATAATTATAATAAGCTATCTTGCAAATTTTAGATTTCATTATTTTAGGAGTTGACATCTAATTTTACTTTTAAAATAAAAAAGAGTTATTCTTTGAGAATCTGTCTTGAAGAGCAGAAAAGCTTAATGACGCTCCCTTTCTCTTCTTTTAGGGGATGTTTATAAATAAATAGTGCATTACAAATGTTTAAGGAGCTTTTGAGTTATTTCACTAGAATGATTAATTATTTGTTTGCATTGGTAAGAAATGGTTCTGTAAAGAAACTAGAGTTTTGAGTGTAACTTTGATTATTATTTTTAAAATGTAGATATATATTTGTTCTAGTTATAATATTCTTTGGACTGTTAAGCTTTCTACTTCTTGAATGGAATATATTTTTGCCTGCTTAATATTAATCTTAAAAATTTCAATTTCTTAATTTAAAAGATAAATACTATGAGTTCTATAGAATCATTTTCATTTACCATTTTTAATGCAGAGAAAAATTAGACACATTTCTTAGGGGGAAAGAAGAAATTGTATAAACAGGTTCTCCTTTCCTTAATTAGCTTTACTTCTTATTAGCTGAGGATACAAACTACTCAGATGTTTGACCTCAGAAATGAAACATCTGTGAAAGCTGTGTTGAGCTGATATATAGGGGCATATAAAATTCAGATCTGTACTCATGTTGTTTTAGTTTTTTCTGTTGATAAATAGAAATTCTAATTTCTAGCAAGGAATAGGAGGTTGACAGTCAGGAGATATAAGGAGATTTAAAGAGATTTAGCTGATTAGTGTGTTGTTGCCACTGATAGCTGGTTGGCAAGTGAAATGTACCTGGTGGAATGAAAAGTCCCTCTTCCCCTTGTAATTGATTAGAACTGCTTAAAGTTGCTTGTTGGTATAATTGGAGTATAAATATTAAGATTACTTAATAAG
>NW_011494951.1:7283670-7314853 GCF_000754665.1 Bison bison bison | reverse complement strand
TACTTAATAAGATATAGTAGTGATTTTGTTTACATTTCTAAAGCCAAAGACATTAATTTTGATATTCTGTGCATCAATTTTTTAGACCTCCTTAGCTACCTGTTTTGCTCAAGAAACTTTTGGGAAACAGTACAAACAAACTATAGGATTGGATTTCTTTTTGAGAAGAATAACATTGCCAGGTAAGAGACTAAAATGTCTTAACATAGAAAGTTGTTCGTTCACATCTGACGATAAGAGACATAAGCAGAAATGTGTAACATTTGGGTACTGTTTCTGTGTGAAAATATATGTAATCAGTAAATGTGTCTTAGGGAGGTTCTTTCATCAGCATCTATCGTGAAGACATACTGTTCATGTGTGTAAGGAAAAAGTTTATATACTCCCCACTCTACACTGTTTTTGACTGTTGCACGTTTTTTGAGGATAAACAATAGTTGCTTATAAAATTCTAACCTTAAAAACAAAATCAAATGCCATATAATTATCAACAGATATTGTACAAACTAAATGTGAGAAGACTGGAAAGGATTATTTTTTTAAATGTTATTTTGATTAGCCTCTGCTTCAGTTTTTTGTTTGAGAGAAAGTTGGAACAGAAGTATAATGTAGCTATGGAACTTCTGTGCTCTAATATGTGAATGCTGTTTTATGCAAGGCAGCATGAAATTGCTGGCATTTAATAGACCACTAAAATTTAGGGTCCCTAGGCACTCATAAAAATACAGTTTGAGCATTCAAGATGTTTCAGTTCACCATGCAAAGAAACTATTTAGATGCCAGTTGCAGCACATTTTGTGGGAAATACAGGGAAATAATAACAAAAAAGAGTGGTTTCTGTTTTAAGTTAGTTTCTGAACAATTGGGGCTTTAAAATGCTCTGTCCATTCACTTGTGCTTAAATTATGTGTTTAAAGTATTTTATTAAAAGCAGTTTGTCTTGATTGACTTCATAAACCAGTCCATCTCTCTCCTCTCTGAGGAAACACATGTGAATAAAAACAGTTGCAAGTGTAGTGTCAGATTCATATACTGGAACGTGAGTGATATAGTGGGAAGGGGTTTAATAAATTCTAATATTATTGAAATATATTAGTCTCTCAAATACTCCATCCATCAGACAACTCTCTATGAATGTTTTAGAACAGCTAATGAAAACTCTTGGTAATTGAACATATTCTGCATATCTCACTAGTAATATACTCTTATATTTTGATGGTTGTTACTCGACTACCAATGAAAAATAAATAAGAAGAAGATATAGCTTCAGAAGCAAATTCCAATTATCCATTACTAAGTTATTGTTCAGAAAGAGGTTTAATGAGAAACGTGTGTATTTTGTTTCATTTGCATTTTTGTATGTATTAAAAACTGAAAATCTCCTTTTTATTATTAGCTTATGGATAGGTTAATGCTGATATAAATAGAATATTTACCCCAATCACTAGCAGAATACATGTAGAAATCAGGTAATATATTTACTGAAAACTTACTTTACAACAGTTTCTTCAGAGATGCCAGCTGTACACAGAGAACCTCAGTATGTATTTAATTACTGTTTTGTTTCAGTGCTAACTAGCAGAAGCAGTAACTTTCTGTATTATGAATATTGTTTAATTTTTCTGATTTTTGAGTTCAAAGACTTAAGTAAAGGAGCAAGCACCTATTCAGACATTAAAAACATTTTAATGCTGATTCTAAACATTTTATATGTGTAATACATGTTGATGATTTCTAGTTCTTTGCACAATACCAGCCATTTTTGAATTTTGATGACTTTGTAAAAAGTATTTGTTATTTTTGAAATCCAAATTTATAATATATTTTAGAGTAGAAAGTACTTACTCTTATTGAATATATGTTTTAATTTTCCTGATTTTAGCTTTTATTTTGATGGGCAGAGTTCCAGAAAAAAATTTTTTTTTATATAAAAGCAGTTGGTTTTATTCTGTTTAGTGGATTTAAAATTATTGTATAAATATTAGTAGGAAAAAGTTTGGCTTGATTTGATATTATAGGTATATTAAGAAATAAGATGAATAAAGGTTTATAGTATACCCTTTGTATAGTTTAATTTTAATTCATTGTGCCCAGTGATTAATATTTGTATCATTTACTGAAACATTATAGGCAGCATTATTAAATTTATGGTATAGCAGCACAGGAGGCAAATCTAGTATTTGTTAGTATTCTAGTGAGTCTTCTATCCATTCGGTTCGTTAGAGGTATAATACCTCCTGTCCATCTATTGACATTCTCTTCATGCAAGTTTTCAAGGTCATTACTTTGCAAATACTCATCCGTGTTAGTATATTTCATGATCTGGTATGCTGTATAGTCTGGATGCAACCACTGTGCAGATTTTACTGCTTAAAATAGTGTATCTGTTAGTCAGAGATTCTGCTGATAGAGCTTCTTAAGAGCCTTAGTCAAAATACTTTCAGGAAGCTTGTGGGTACAGTCCAGTAAACAGCGTTCTACTGTGAAAAGGATTTCTAAGTCTTTAGTACAAGAAGTGGGCAGACTTGTGTTTTTAGTTCCATCTTGACTGTGCAGCACTTTAAGTAAGGTTAACCAAGGCACCAAGTGTACTTCTACAAGGTCACTGTTGAATCCTCTTGGTGGCTTTGATTCATACCAAAAGCAACTTACCTGTATTTTGTCACCTCATTTATTTATTTTTTTCCCTAGTTAAATGTCATTTCTTACAGAGGAGCAGGAGTAGCATTTTGCATTTAGGATTAGATTGCTGACAGTTTCCTCCTTAACATTCTTTATTAGTTAGAAATTTATTTTAATGGATTCTTGGTTTTTAAAAATTTTGCAATGCTGATTATTTGCAAATTCTTAAATAGTTTTATAGGCTTGTCACTTTGAAAGTATACTAGAAGACTTAATATGTTTTTGCTTGTTAGAACTAAAGGGAATATTAATTTGAATTCTGTATTATTTTGTTTCCCAAATAGGAGGAACTCTGATTTATTTTTATGTGTTAATAAGCCTAAAATTCAAATGTGGAAGTTGAAAATACATTTCTTGATACATGAAATAACCATGAAGTTAATATCATTTGTTGAAGCTATAACAAGAAAAGTTGTTTGTTTTTTGGTTAACATTGTATATTAGTGGGTTATTAGTAATACACAGCTATTTTTATCTGAGGCACTAGAATATGTATATTAAAGAAAAACAAGCCAAGAACAACAAATAGTGTTTATTTGGAAAGGTATGGATTTAACAAATATTCCTTCAATACAGCAATATAAACCTCTCAGGTGGGAGAGAGTTGAATAAATGATTTTAAGTCTTGAAATTATGTTGTCAGAATTTTGAGTATGTAGTGAAGATGATACTTCTAAAGTTATAGATAGGATAGGGTCTAAATATCAGAATGTAAAGAAAAAAGCTTCATATTTCTTGATATGAAGTTAGGTTTATTGACCTTGAATAAAAGGTATTAAATGCCCTTTATTAAGTTTGCCTAAAATCTTTAAAAAGTTAACACTGTTTGAGGACTGGTTTTTGAAGTAAACATTTAACTAAAGAGTCTTGTTAGTAAAATGAATAGAGTACTGCCTGTTTATTTAGAGACTCCTGAAACTATATGACATTCTTCTGGTGTCAGCTAGCCCTTTCTCCCCTGCTTAATTTGAGACAGCATTGTAGGACAGTGAATTTTGAATTTAGATTTCTTAATTTTCTAGAATTTAATTTTCTCAATTAAATTTTCTTAAAATTCCTTAAAAATTTAGATTTTTAAGATACTGGCTTTATACAAGTTGTTGGGTGAGTCTTCGTCTGTAACGTTTGGTTTTTGTATTTGTAGAGCTCTAAGAACACTTCAGTCAGTACGCTGTGAGTGTTGGAAGTGTGTATATGTGGGAAGATGACGGGTGATAAACTTCAGTAGCTCTCATTAATGCTAGTGGAAGTTCCTCATGTAAATCCTGCAGGTTGGCAGATGGAACAGAACTACATCCAGATAATGGAAAGATTGTAATACAGACCCTACAAAACTTAGAGTTAAGGGTAAAAGTTGACTGGTTAATCTAGTGTTGTACTTTCTTTCCAGTTGCTAAGTTGAATGGTGTGACTAACATTCTCCAATTTTAGTGTTTTGCATTGGTATAAAAATTCATATCTATATAACATTTTTTGGTTTGTTTTTGAAGTGAGACTAGTCTTTTAGTATCTAAGATTTTGAGTTTTCCTGATTGGCAAATCATTCAGAAAGATACGTTTTTGGTGTGGGAGATGCTGATTAAAATTCTGTCCACCTTTGGAGAAAACAGCGTAATTTTATTAGGAGAAACAGTCTGAAATGTTAAAATACAAAGCATATTGAACTTGGTCTTTAAATTTTGTCTAGTCACTAATTGCATTGATAATAGAGAATAACGTCTTATAAATTTTTTATCCAGTAAATATTTTGCAAAATGGATGAAAGAATTTTAAAGATTGCCTTTTAGTAATTTAGAATGCTTTTATAATGTTTGTATGGGGAAGAGATTTGTGAAATCATCAAATAGATTTACTCTATTTTATGAGGGCTTTGAAGCACATATTATAATTAGTTTCAGTGTAATGCTTTGAACAGATATAAATGCATCATAATAATTTGTGATATCTTGGGTATGTATCCTACATCAGTATTGAATATGGCTGTCAAAATATTTATATTTTATAAGTTAAATTTGAAAACATGTAATTTTAAAATTATGTTCACTATCATATATAGTAACTGACATTCAAATTTAAAACTTCATTCGAATTGAAACCTTGAGACCATTTTTGTAGTGTGTTGGTAATTTGTGAGTTTTATTTAGAACCTGTAGGGTTTAGAAGTTACAGCAAAATTCATTATATGCAATAAGGTAAAGTTCAATTTTAATTTTTAAATTATATATCTTACTCCACACTCAAGTGCTTTATTGTTTTAGTCTCTGTATAAGAAAAAAAATTTAAGGTTTAAGATGTTTGTGAAAAAAGAAAAAAAAAGATGTTTGTGAATTAAAACTTTATTTATTTTCTTTTGTTTTGAAGGTGATTATAAATGTGGTTGCATGGAACTGGGGTAAAGTGTAAACCTAAATTCCCCACTGTTAATCTCTTTTGACAGCATTATTTCACAATCCCACTTATGTGAACATGCGGAATAAACATGCACATTAGGTTCAGAGTTTATCACTGTGACTTAATGTTCTGTGAAACTGTATTGAGTTGTTATATTGTTCCTGTTTTTCTTATTTTTATATTCCATTTTATATTCTAGGAAGCTTGAATGTTACTCTTCAAGTTTGGGACATAGGAGGGCAGACAATAGGAGGCAAGATGTTGGATAAATATATCTATGGAGCACAGGTATGAAATGAATTTTATGATTATTCCAATACTGAATATACTCAGCTTACAAGCGCATAGACAGGTACATACACAGACCACACACACATAGGCTCTTTCTACCTTGATTTTTATATCATATGTAGGGAGCCGGATTTTACATTTGTGCTAATCCTTTTATTTCATCCTCCCTCAAAGTCGTGTTTGGAATGATTTGGGTCAGGGAACTGGGTATATCTTAATAGCTTTCATATGCTACTTGTATTACTAATATTACTGTCAGAAGTTTAATACATGTAGTAATAAATGATATTTTGATACGTAGTAACTGATTTTGGTCACATTCACCACTTACAGAATATATAAATTGAATGAAAATTATTAGGAAAATTTAATTTCATTTTAAATTGTAAGGACAAAAACATATATATGTATATATTTTTTATGCTATGAATTAATTTATTAAATATTTATAAGTGCTGAGATTTAATAGATATATCAGGAAACTAAGTATGACTATATATGAAGCACATACAGTTTTTTAACATGATAGTCATGTGTAGTGTGTTTTCAGAAGAAAGTCTATGTAGAGTAAGGAAAACTACTTGAATAATTATATAACAAAAAATCTTTGGCAACATGAGCTTATATAGATATATAGATTTTAAAATTAAATTATGCTAATAGAAATATGCATAGTAATTAATGTACTTAATTATTGGCATTCTGTTTTTCGCTCTTTCTCCACTTTGAGTTGGTGTGTATCTTTCATTTCATCGTGAGGTGTTGGGGGTAATATTCATGATCCTCATTTAGTTCCTTGTTGGAGTTTGATGCTTTACGTGGAGAATCATAACTTGGTTTTGAGGAACTGTGTTGCTCATAAAAAAATGAATCTAGAAAATGAAGGCAGAGTTTTAAGCACTCTTCTGTATGAAGTTGGTCCTTAACAAATACCATTGCCTTAATTTTGGGTGGAAAATAGATTCTGAGTTATTTTCTGAAATATGCAGAGAAGGCTGAGGCTCGCATGGTTCTTGACGATGTCTGAAGGCCCTCGAGCTGTGTGTTTGCGTTGTTGACATATAGATTAGGCTTTTAGGACTCCTCTTCACCTTCTCTTCTACATGTTCTTTGTCTCCTGGAAAAAATTTCGCCTGTGACCATGTGACTTAATATTTTATGCCTGTTCATTTTCCTCTTAAAAAATATGTCTCAAGTTTTTGTGTCTGGCTTTTTTTATTGTTGTTTCTTTCTATTTTAAACTGGTTATATTTAAAGTAGATAGTAAGGTAAAGAAAAATTATTGGGAAGAGGTTTGTGGAAAGCCACAGTCCTTGTTTCATTCACCTAGTTGGTAAACTAGGATTTGAAAAATGACAGTTTCTTTTCTCTTTGATCCATTAAAATCTATCTACATAGATACATATTTGATTTAAAAAAATGAGAACTAGATTAGTTAAGCTTCTAATGATATTTGAATGTAAAATAGAATAACTTTTTATGGTTCATAGATATATCCAGAGTTAGTGGAGAATGGGAAGTTTTTATGCATCTCAGAGTAAATAATATAACATTCAATTAATAAATTTTTTTTCATTTAAAAAGTAGGGGAATATAATGTGTGTGGATTAGACTGTCTTAATTTTACCTTACTCCAAATCATTAAAAAATTTGATATATTTAGTGTTGGTCAAAACAAAATTTATCAAATTTGTAATTTGATTTATAGGAATTTAAAGTTTATTAATATTATAAAATTATTATATAAAATCAATATTGGTATGAAATTCACGTAGTATAAAAACAAACATTTTCAAAGTGTATAACCAGTGATATTTAGTACATGTACGATGCTGTGTGACCATCCCCTCAAATCTTTATAGTTCTTTATAGTGTGTATTTTATGCTATCAGGTAGCTGTTTAAAGTCAGCAGACATTAATGGGCAAATTTGTAGAAATTTTAAAAACTCCATCATCTTCGAGAATAGTTGAGTTTAATAAAATGTCTGTATTCATTTCTAATGTAATTCATATTTTGGGAGAAAGAGAATGTTACATGAGATTTCTATTTTGAAGGTACTTGTTGATTTTCTTTTTTGACAGTGCCTTACATTGTTTATATATTATAATCTCTGTAAAGCATATACCTTGGTTTATTAAAACAATGCAGTAAAGTATTTCTAGGAAGTACATGAACATTTTCATGAAATCATTCCAGGAAAGTAGGAATTCTGAGATGATAAAATGAATTGTCATAAATTTTTTCTGCTTTCCAGAGATTCTAAGTTAAATGCTATATAAAAATACAATAAAGTACAGTAGTTTCTTTTGTTAAAATATATGTAAACTTTTTTACCCAGACCAGAGAAGCTCTGACTATAGTTCTTTACTATAAATTGGGGGAAATGTTACTTTTAAAAACAATGCTTTCATAAACATTTTAATAGTGTTTAATAATGTTATATAATTATATAACTAGTCTTCAAAGTAGATTTGTGTTTAGAATCATTGTGGATCCTGTATATTGTGCATCTAATGAATACTTCAGATTTTTGTGCACATGCTAAAGGGTAGAAATCTTTGAGAAATGTTTTGACAAGCTATTTTGAGGGCATCAGTATAATGTATTATTTAGGTTTATGTTCTAGGTTCTCTAACTTATGTAATGTGTATGGAAAGAATTAAACATAATTGGGTTATTAAGCTATGAATCTGTTTTTTTTAAAGCATTTTTTATCATCCAGGAAGAAGTTTATTTGTAGGCTAGGAACTAACTTAGATTCAAATCAAACCGATTGTTTTACCTTCTTCACTTTTTACCGTCTTCACTTTTTCTCAACCAGTAGCATTGAATTTTAGTGATAGTGTATTGAATAGTGTTGGTTAAAACAAAATCGAATTGACATCCAAGAAAGAACTCGTGAGGTGTTTTGTCAAAAACTAGTTCTAAGAATTGTATGTCCCAGTTAAATTCCCTGATTTTAAATTAACTTAAAATTTTCTAGGAGTCTTCAGAAAGATGTTATAGGCTATTTTTCATAGTGGTTGCAAGCAAACACACAGCACATAGTGTTTAGTGCCGTGTAACCTGTGGCTAACAGAGGCTAATAACAAACCTCACAGAAGGACTGGATGTTTCGTTTTTGTAGCTCTTTCCGCCCTGGAATCTAAGTGGTTTGCAAACACTGCTCTACTGAGTATAAACTCAATGAAGTGTAGTCATTTGTGAGGTAGGAGAACATAACTACTATTGTGTGCCACTGCCCCATGCAGATGAGCCACCTTGTTAACCACCAACAAAAGGATATGGTGCTCGTATGACAGCTGGGGAGACAGCAGATCTCGAACTTGGACTCCCTGAGACTCTGCTGTCTTTTACTTTGAATTTTTTTTCAGTTGGATATTTGCCAACTTGTAACTGATTATATTTACAGCCCTCTTTGCTGTTAGTGTTCCTTCTTAGAGGTTGTACGTTATGACTATTGTATAATCTATATGATTTAATTCATTTCTATATTTAAAATCTAAAGTAGATTATTTGTTGTACAAATAAGCAAGAAAAAAATGCCTGCATTTTGGAAGTGAGCAACCTTTCATTAAGTTGTTTGTATTGTATCTGTTAAATTTTAGAACTAAGTTTGGAAATACCTTATAATATTGTTAAGTGCTGCCACAGTGTTTGTTATTTCAAGATTGCTATTCATTATTCTTTTGAAAATGGTGTCCATTTGATTTACCAACTCATCATACTTATTTGGTATAGTGATAAGTGAAGCCCATGAAAACAAAGTGCTATCTAATATTATTGTAGTTATCTACCA
Organism: Bison bison bison; assembly: GCF_000754665.1. Classification (NCBI taxonomy): domain Eukaryota; kingdom Metazoa; phylum Chordata; class Mammalia; order Artiodactyla; family Bovidae; genus Bison; species Bison bison. The sequence continues at coordinate 7,305,688 of NW_011494951.1, read as the reverse complement.
GAAGTCTTAAGGTTTATAAAGAGAAGAGTTTTTTTGTTTTTTTTGACAATGGTGAAGTTAAGATGGAAAATAGAGGAAATTTTTATCAAGAGTTTGTTAAGATGTAGAAGGATTGTTTGTTTGTAGAAGGATTTTATCAAGAGTTTGTTAAGATGTAGAATCACTTAAGAGTGTGATTTCCAAAAGTCATGGCAGAAAGATTTGGAAAGAAGAGGAGCATTTGGAGGGTCAATTAGGAAGAGGAAGCACAGGGCAGGATAGAGATGAAGACGTAAATAGCAGAAGGATAAATGGTGGATAGATGTTTGATAGAAGAGGGTATCAGGGACATGAGACATGGTGGTGGGTTTAGATGGCTGCAAGGTTGCCAAGAGACAGTTACTTCCAGCAGTTCCCTGGAGATTCTTCTCAGACTTCAGTTGTTGCCAAAATGTGTTACATTTCTGAGGGAGTTGTGCTTTCTGATAGTTTTCTGGAAGAGGGCTGGATTGATTGATGTGGTGAGAGACTCAGGGCTTTGAGGTGCTTGTATTATAGGCTCCCAAAGAGGTGAGTACTTAGAGGTCTGGCTTTGGTGTGCTGAAGCTGGTGGGTAGAAGCTCTGGGAGTCAGTGGCAGCTTGTATGAGTTTTGGCAGTTTGTGTGTTTCAAAGGATTGGTTCGTTTCATCTGTGTTTTCAAATTTTTGGCTGTGAAGTTGTTCATATTATTCCTTCATTATTCTTTTAATGTCTATGGGAATCAGTAATGATCCCTCATTAATTTGTGTCTCTTTCTCAGTCTCTCTCTTTTTGGTTAGCCTGGCTAGAGGTTATCAGCTTTTGCTTTTGTTAATTTTCTCTATTGTTTTCATCTTTTCAGTTTCATTGATCTTTGCTCTAATTTTTATTATTTTTTCTTCTGTTTGAGCTAAGTTTAAATTCCTCTTTTCCCTTAGTTTCCTAAAGTGGAAGCTTAGATTTTTGATGTTTCTTCTTGTGATTATACATCACAAGAGATATATATGTCACAAGATATATGTATCACATTCAGTGCTCTATACTTTCTTCTAAGCACTGTTTTTGCTGTATCTTCAAGTTTTGATAGATTGTATTTTATGTAAGATGTTTTAAGTGTCTCCTGGGACTTCTTTTTTTTGACCCATGTGTTATTTAGAAGTATGTTTAATTTCCAAATATTTTGAGTTTTCCCAGCTATCTTTCTATTATTGATTTCTAGTTTAATTCCATTGTAATCTGAGAACATGCTTGGTATGATTTCTATTCTTATAAATTTTGTTAAGTATGTTTTATGGCCCAGAATGTGAATGTTTGATGAATGTTTCATATAAACTTGAGAAGAGTGTACATTTTAATGCTGTTGGATGGACTTTTATAAATGACACGATTAGATAAAGCTGATTGTTAGTGTTGTTCAGGTCAACTTTCTGCCTTTCTGCTTGCTTGGTGTATCAATTAATGAAAAAGGTATTGCTATCTCCAACTGTACTAATGGATCTGTGGGTTTTGAATTCCATACAGTTCTGTCAGTTTTGGCCTCCATATTTTGATATTCTGTTGTTAAGTGTATATACACAAAGGATTATTATGTTTTCTTGGAGAATTAACCCCTTTATCATTATGCTGATCTTTATAAAACCTCATGATTTCCCTTATTCTGAAGTCTGCTTTGTCTGAAGTTTATATAGCTGCTGCAGCTTTCTTTTTGCTTGTGTTACACAATATTTCTTTCTCCCTTAATTTTTAACCTGTATCTTTGTATTTAAAGTGTGCTTCCTATAGGCAACATACAGTTGAGTCTTGGTTTTTTGGAGTTTGTGTCTTGCAGCTCTTTCAAATGTAGCCTTCTACTCATACTGGAGGCCTTTTGGTGTGTGGTGAAGTATGGAGGAGGGGAAACATTCTGTACTCCTGTGATTAAGTCACAGCCTTGTGTGACTTAAGCATTTGTGTCCTTGAAAATGTCTTTTAATTAGTAGATTTAGACTGTTCACAGTTAAAGTGTTGATTGACATAGCTGGGTTCATAGCTTTCATGTTTGTTTTCTGACCTTGTGCTTATTTCCCTCCCCTCCTTTCTGTCTTTTCTCATTTTAGTTGAACATTTTATCTCTTCTCTTAGCCTGTCAATTATATTTAAGCATTATTTTTTAAGTAATTGCTCTGGCATTCACAATATACATTTTAAACTAATCTAAGTCCACTTTCATACAATATTACATTGCTTCTTGCACAGTTCATAAAATATTTCATAAAAGAATATTCTCAGTTCATCTCTGTTGTCCCTGACATCAGTGTCTTTCATTTCATATGCTATAATATAATCACTCAATACATTATTACTGTTACTAAATAGTTATATTTTAGATTAATTAAGAATAAGACAAATAAGTGATTTTATTTTACCTTTTCTTGTTGCTTCTCTGATATGCTTCCTTTCTTTATATGGAACTGAGTTTCTGATGTGTATCATTTCCTTCTTCTTGAAGAACCTCATTTAACATTTCTTCCTAGGCAAGTCTTTTGGCTGTGAATTCTCTCAATTTTTGTCTGAGTAAGTCTTTTTTCTTCCTTACTTATGAAAGATAATCTTACATTTGAAATTTTAGATTGGTCCTTTTCTTCCTTTCTGTGCTTTAAATATTTCACTTCATTCTTCCCTTACTTGTGTGGTTTCAAATGAGAAATTCTGTATAATTCTTATCCTTGTTCTTCTACAGATAGGGTATTCCCTTGCTCCCCTCAGCTTCCGCCTTCTACCTTTTCTCAAGATTTTCCCTCTGTTTTTTGTTTTGTGGAGTCTTAAGTATATGATGTGCCTAGGTGTAGATGTTTTTGTATTTATCCAACTTGGTGTTTTCTGAGATTCTTCAATCTGTGGTTTCGTGTCTAATTAATTTTGGCAGTTTCTTGGCTATTATTACTTCACATATTTCTTAAGTTCCATCTTCTCTTTCTGATATTCTAGTCACACATATGATACACATTCAGAGTTGTCCCACAGTTCTTTGATATTCTATTTTATTCATTCTTTTTTCTTTTTTCATTTCAGTTTTGTAAGTTTCTGTTATGTTCAAATTTGCTGATTCTTTCCTGGGTTGTGTCTCGTCTACTGATGAGCCCATCAGTTGTCTTATTTCTGTTACAGTATTTTTGATATCTGCATTTCCTTTTAATTATTCTTTAGAGTTTCCATCTCTTTGTGTACTTTACTCACCTGTTCTTTCAGTTTTCTATCTTTTCCATTAGAGTCTTTAAAATATTATTCACAATTATTTTAAATTCCTGGTCTGATCATTCCAAAATCTGTCTAATGTTTGACTCTGGTTCTCATGCTTGCTTTTCTCTTCAAACTGCCCTTTAGTTTTCCTCCTAATTTTTTGTTGAAAACTAGACAAGATGTATGGACTATTCAGTTCAGTTCAGTCAATCACTTGTGTCCTACTCTTTGCGAACCCATGGACCGCAGCACGCCAAGCTTCCCTGTGCATCACCAACTCCTGGAGCTTGCTCAAACTCATGTCCATCAAGTCAGTGATGCCATCTAACCATCTCATCCTCTGTCATCCCCTTCTCCTCCTGCCTTCAATCTTTCCCAGCATCAGGGTCTTTTCCAGTGAGTCAGTTCTTTGTATCTGGTGGCCAAAGTATTGTAGTTTCAGCTTCAGCATCAGTCCTTTCAATGAATATTCAGGACCAATTTCTTCTAGGATGGACTGGTTGGATCTCCTTGCAGTCCAATGGACTCTAAAGAGTCTTCTCCAACACCACAGTTCAAAAGCATCAGTTCTTTGGCACTCAGCTTTCTTTATGTTCCAGCACTCACATTCATACATGACTACTGGAAAAACCATTGCTTTGACTAGACAGACCTCTGTTGATATAGTAATGTCTCTGCTTTTTAATATGCTGTCTAGCTTTGTTATACCTTTTCTTCCAAGGAGTAAGTGTCTTTTAATTTCATGGCTGCAGTCACCATCTGCAGTGATTTTGGAGCCCCCCAAAATAAAGTCTGTCACTGTTTCCATTGTCTCCCCATCTATTTGCCATGAAGTGATGGGACCAGATGCCATGATCTTAGTTTTTTTGAATGTTGAGTTTTAAGCCAGCTTTTTCACTCTCCTCTTTCACTTTCATCAAGAGGCTCTTTAGTTCCTCTTCATTTTCTGCCATAAGGGTGGTATCATCTGCATATCTGAGGTTATTGATACTTGACCTGGCAACCTTGATTCTAGCTTGTGCTTCCTCCAGCCCAAGATTTCACATGATGTACTCTGCATACAAGTTAAATAAGCAAGGTGATAATATATAGCCTTGATGTACTCTTTTCCCCATTTGGAACCAGTCTGTTGTTCCATGTTCAGTTCTAATTGTTGCTTCTTGACCTGCATACAGATTTCTGAGGAGGCAGGTAAGGTGGTCTGGTATTCCCATCTCTTTAATAATTTTCCACAGTTTATTGTGATCCACACAGTCAAAGGCTTTGGCATAGTCAGTAAAGCAGAAGTAGATGTTTTTCTGGACTTCTCTTGCTTTTTTTGTGATCCGACAGATGTTGGCAATTTGATTTCTGGTTCCTCTGCCTTTTCTAAATCCAGCTTGAACATCTGGAAGTTGTCAATTCACGTACTGTTGAAGCCGATCTTGGAGAATTTTGATCATTTCTTTGCTAGCATGTGAGATGACTATAATTGTGTGGTGGTTTGAAAATTCTTTGGCATTGCCTTTCTTTAGGATAAGAGCAGAAATAAATAGCCTTTTAATTAACTTGAGGTTTTATCTTAATTTGGCCAGGAGTTGGTCTGTGTTTAATGCTTACTGAAGCTTTAAATGCCAGAGACATGCAATTCTTTTAGTGTCCTTGTTTTTTTCCCTCCCCTGTCTTTTTGTGCATCTTGAACTCTTCCTTAGTTGGAGTGTGTGTCTTGCAGCTCTTTCAAATGTAATCTTCCACTCTTATCCTGGAGCCCTATTGATGTGTGGTAATGGCGCCCCACTCCAGTACTCTTGCCTGGAAAATCCCATGGACGGAGGAGCCTGGTAGGCTGCAGTCCATGGAGTCGCTAAGAGTCAGACATGACTAAGCGACTTCACTTTCACTTTTCACTTTCATGCATTGGAGGAGGAAATGGCAACTCACTCCAGTGTTCTTGCCTGGAGAATCCCAGGGACGGCGGGGCCTGGTGGGCTGCTGTCTGTGTGGTCGCACAAAGTCGGACATGGCTGAAGCGACTTAGCAGCAGCAGCAGCAAAGTATAGAGGGAGGGAAACATTCTGTACTCTTATGATTAAGTCACCGCCTTGTATGACTTCAGGATTTGTGTCCTTGGGCTATGACTTTAATAGGTATCTTTTAGCTTTTCTCATTTATGTGAGATAGGTGGACTAGAAGGGGCTGAAGTTGGAAAATGCATGTGATAGAAGACTCTGATTAAGGTTTTTTCCTGGAGAGTATGCCTTTTTTTGGACAATGCTCTGGGCATATTTTACAGTGGTTACTTTCTCTTTCCTCCTACCAGAGCTATGAGGGTGTTTTTCTTGATTCTTCACCATAGGTAAAACCCATGAAAGTATGAGGGTATCCCAAAAGTATGAGGGTATCCCCAGGAGTTTCTGATCCTCAGGCTAGACCATGCTCAGCCTTCAGCAGTTTGCCAACATTACCATATAAGTATTTCTACTATTTACTGGTTCTAGTGACTTTTGTTCCAGGTAAGCAGGTTTTTGATGGTGACTTTCTGGATTCACTCCTCTTTCTCCGGATTTCAGGATGTCATTTTGCCCTACAAACTCAGGTCTCTGTTTTGTCTAAAAAAAAGTCTTTGATTTTCCGTTTGTCCAGCTTTTTTCTTAATGTAAGGACAAATGTGATGACTTTCAAACTCTTTACATGTCTGAGCTGAAACCAAAAGTCCTAGAACTTCTTTTGCTTTAATGTCTTTGGCTTTCTCATTTTTCTTTCTCAGTTTTTCACCACATTGATGTAATTCAAAACTGGTGCAAAGTTGTCATGTTAGGAGCAAAGATAAAAATCATAATTTTTCATTGAATGATATTGAAAAAGGAATATATGAACCGATAGATATTTGGGTTGCTAGATTAATGGAAAAGTGTTTACGCTTCTATCTTTCTTTTTTTTTTTAATTTTTATTTTATTTTTAAACTTTACATAATTGTATTAGTTTTGCCAAATATCAAAATGAATCCATCACAGGTATACATGTGCTCCCCATGCTTCTATCTTTCTTATGAGTCCTGGACCAATTCATAGGTATTGCTGATTGGAAAATATTAGGATACATCAGTTTAGATGAGAAATTGGCAAACTTCCTTAAGGAACTAGATAGAAAATATTTTAGGTTTTACAGATCAGACTCTCTTTGTTGTGGCTACACAACTCTGCCATCATAGTGCGAAAGCAGCCGTTGATAAAACTTAAACAAGTGAGTGTGACTATGCTTCAATAAAACTTATTTGCAAATATAGGCTATGAGCTGAATTTGACCTTGGGGCCATAGTTTAGCAATTCCTAGTCTAGATCAGTTATAGTTTTTATTCTTTGACTCTGGTCTAGTACTGATTATCAAAAGATGCTGGCCATGTTTTATTTACATATATTCTATTATGTTCAGATGTTGACCCATGTTGTGATGACTATTTTAATATGTTACTTCGAAGAGTTCTAAAAATTTTCAGGTTGAGGAGGCACCATAGGTCAAAATTACTGCAGATGGTGACTGCAGCCATGAAATTAAAAGATGCTTGCTCCTCGGAAGGAAAGCTGATAAACGTAGACAGTGTGTTAAAAAGCAGAGGCATCACTTTGCTGACAAAGGTCCATACAGTCAAAGCTGTGGTTTTTCCAGTAGTCATGTACAGATGTGAGAGTTGGACCGTAAAGAAGGCTGAGCGCCAAAGAATTGATGCTTTCGAAATGTGGTGTTGGAGAAGACTCTTGAGAGTCCCTTGGACTGCATGTATATCAAACCAGTCAATTGTAAAGGAAATCAACCCTGAATATTCACTGGAAGGACTGATGCTGAAGCTGAAGCTCCCCACCTAAGGTGAAGAGCATTTCATTGGAAAAGACCCTGACACTGGGAAAGGTTGAGGACAAGAGGAGAAGGGGGCCATAGAGTATGAGATGGTTAGATAGCATCACCTACTCAATACACATGAATTTGAGAAAACTCTGGGAGATAGTGAAGGGCAGGGAAGCCTGGTGTACTTCAGTTCATGGGGTCACAAAGAGTTGGACTTAGTGACTGTACAACAAATAGGTCAAAGCTCAATTTATGAGAGTGAAAGCTAGCTCAGAGTTACCTTGAAAATGATTCATATTCATTCAGAATAATAATAAAAAAGTTCCCAGTGATTGTATAGTATCTTATTTTTAAAATAAGTCTGTTTTTATTACTTCACTTAATCATGACAGGTATTACAAAGGTGGACGACAGAAGCATTCCCCAAGATCAGTAGATGGTAGGGCCAGGACTATAATCCAAAATTGATTTGACTTCCAGGGCAGAGCTCTTTAAGCATAATACATTGTATCACTCCTGTCAGCTGAAGGTGGAGTCAATGGATTGAGTAGTAACTTTGTTCAGAGGCTGTTTGTAGGACGTTATTTTTAGTAAGAAAAGTGGGACTATGCTTATTATTTCAAATAATTCTGTGCTGAGCATTATTTCAAAGCATTTAGGAATATAGAAATAGGTTTGTAAGTTGCTAAAATAAATCAGACACATGATTTTGCATAAAGATTATAGAGTCATTAAACTGAAAAGGATCATAGAGAGTGTTTAGGCAAATAACCTGAGACCCAGAGAAGCTAGATGACTTGGGGGAGCCAATGTAGTTTAACGAATGACTGTGCAATATATGTAAGTTCAGCCTTCATGCTGTACGCCTTCAACTTGTACAGTGATATATGTCAACCATTTTGTGATAAAACTGTGGGAAAAAGAGTATAGGACCGAAAGGTCATAACAGTAGTGAGCTAGATCTGGATAGGGAGAGTCAATTGTTAAATTTTTAGGAATTTTTTTTCAGCCAATTGTTGAATATATTTGGGATTACAAATATATATGTATGTATAAACTCATAAATTATATTAAAAACAAAGATTTATATGATCAAAATGTATCACTTACTGATTATTTTACTGTATATTTCTGTTGTTTGTGCCCTCAAGGTTTTTTGTATCTAGTGTATCAAGTGTGTCTGTATAGTGGAAATGCTGTGTGGTGATGTCCTACCCAGCTCTGTTTCGTGAAGTGACACTGATAGATTTTAAATGACCACAGGAGAGTATTTACATTACAGAAATTGGCAAATGCTACAAATAACCCTGTCTCATCCTTTCCTCTCCTTACCATGCCTTAAGCTGGTTAATTAATATTTACCAGCATACCGTTGCTGATGAGTTTTGTGTTATATACTTGTCTGTTTGTGTGCCTGTCTTTGTTGCAGGGCTCTGAGTTCCTTGAAGCTGGAATTTATGTCCCTAGTACCCAGCACAGTGCCTGGCATACAGCTGACTGACAAATGTTTATAGAGTAAATGAGTGGACTTTATATTCAGTCCTTGATTCAAATTCTGGGTCCCTGTGACCTTGTGTTTATTAGTGAAAATGAGGATAATACCAGTCTTGCATGATATTTTGTGAGGAGGAATGAAAAGATCCAGATATCTCTCTGGTACATAATAGGTGTAAGAAGTTGTCAACATTTGTGATTATAACTTAAGAAGAAGGAGACATAAATGCCATTAGGGTCCAGACTTATATATGTAGAGCTTTGTATTAAGTGTTTGACCACAAATTGGATGAGAATCAAGAATGTAGCAGTGTTATTTTTGTGTGTGTACATACTTTTCCTTCCCACACAAAATAATGGGATGTATTAAAAGGAATATGATATATAAGAGACAGGAAGCAATCCCTCTGTTATATTTGGCTTTGTTCAGACTCTTATTACAGTATCATGTCCAGTTTTACATTGCTCATTTTAAAGAGGATGTCAAAAAACTATATGTATCATGCCTTGGGAAGAACCAACAACTGTGATTAGAAGGATAGAAAATAGGTCCTTTGAGGCAAGTTTAAGGAATTGAGTTTGTTTATACTGGAAAGGATACTTAACTATCTTCAAGTGAAAGAGTGACTTAACTATCTGCAAGTACATGAAGGGTTATTATAAGGAGGATACTCTCATGTTGTTCTCCTAATGCACAGAGGACCGAAAGAGGAAATCGACTTATTTCATTTAAAGAAAATTGTGTTAAACGCTGAAATTGACTATCAAGGGATGTCACAGTATCTCCATTTTTGAAAATATTTTAAAAGAGCAGCAGCAGATGGTTATTTATTAAAAGGTTTAAATTTTTGACCTCATGAAAGTGACAGGCAGAATTGTAGACCTTGCAGCTTTTTTCCACCTCTATAATAAGATTTTTCTTACATTTATTGAAACTTATCAAGCATATCCCAGATATCTTATTGGGAACTCACTCACAATTTGATATAATCATTCTTTATCTTGCTTTGTATCTTCACATCTTGAATGAAAACATTCAGTATTATCTGTCTGCTAATAACAGAATTAAAGGCAGATACAAACAGGCCTTGCTTGTTATTTTTTATACTCAACGTATCTATTACTTATGAGTATTTAGTATTAATATTTTTTAAAGCAGTATATTACAAATGTTGTGTAACTCTTTTGTGACAGGGAGTCCTCTTGGTATATGATGTTACAAATTATCAAAGCTTTGAGAATTTAGAAGATTGGTATTCCGTGGTGAAGAAAGTGAGTGAGGAGTCAGAAACTCAGCCCCTGGTTGCCTTGGTGGGCAATAAAAGTAAGTTATAAATGTTTATTTATATGTAGTAAATTTATTTGCCTATCTTATAGTTTTTATCCTTAAAAGAAATGATGTTTGGAAACGTAAGTAGCTTTTTTTGAAAAACAGCTTTTCTGGAGTGAGCAAGTTGAGAAAATTCATAAAGATGTGTACAGTCTTTTCAGTAACAATTTTGATGCTTGACCTGTCGTAACTGCTCTGCTGCTTTGGCTGGTTCCTTGTTAAGGTAAGTTGTGTTCTGACAGTGTGTGTGTTTTGGCTTCCTGTGGTCTAAGGATGCAGCGTGGACTATTAAGAATGGCAGCACAGCTGCACATTTTTATGATATTGCACTGCAGCCTTAGCTCTGCCCCAGAGATTTTGAGAGATACATTTCATTAAATGGTACCCTGTTCCGGGGAAGGAAGCAGTGTCTGCATGGAATTCTGTGTGTATTATTCCTTGCCCTCATCGCTCATTGACTTTCTTTTTCTAAATTTTTGAGGTTTGCTTTTACATTATAATTTTTTTTTCTTGAGAAAGTATATTATTGTGGGGAAGGAGTGGTGCTTTGTAGAAATGATGGATAATTTTTCAAATCTGTCTCTTGGGCTATGATATACAGCATGTAAAAATTATAAGATTGATTTCAATACAGGATTGTTACTTGGTTTGTAGTCCTGCAATGCATTTACCCGGAAAAAGGGACCTTAATAAGAGTTTTCAAATAGATATGATATGACCCAATCTTCTACAACTTATTTGAGGTCAGAGAAAGAGAAATGAATTTAAATTATACCATGGAGGATTCAGGTCAGAAACTGTTTCCTAACTATAAGCGTTGTTAAATCAATACCCAAGTTTACTACCAAGAGAATTATCTCTTCCAGAAGTCTTTAAAAATATAGTGAATTTTTGGGGGGGTTTATAATTGTTTAGGAAATAGTACTTCCTGAAGGACCAAACCATGGTTTCTTCATTATGTGGTTTTACACACTTAGATGAACATTTAATAAATCCAAGCCTTGCTTTAAAACCATTACAAAACAGGTGTGAATATAATTTCTCTGAAGAGTTAAAAATATAAATTTTTTTACTACTTTCTAGAAAACAGTATAACGTATCACAAAATGGATGAAAACAATTTCTATTAAGCTTTAATTAAATTTTGCTTATCTGTTTTATAGATGTAACTAAGTGAATCCGATGCTTTTCAACTCATTGAAAACTCATTTTACAAATCATAAGTTTTGATGAGCTTAGGTTCTATTTCTGAGTATAGTTTTTCATTTTAGAAGATCATTTGTTAGTCATTTGTCATGTCACCAAAGCATTGGCATATATTATAGTTAAATTTGTGCTTTATTGGAGGTTTCCCATCACCTTTTGGGAAATTACAGAGTACGGAAGTGATGGGAGTTGGGATTTGTTTTCATTTCTTTCAGGATATAATCTAACTACATCTGGAGTAATGGTGTGGTGGTGCACAATTATATACATTATGTTATGTGTTTATGCTATCCTGTGAGGCCTCCATCATTGGTCACTGTCAGGATGTCAGACTAGATGGGCTATTGGACTGTGCTGGTGATGCCATTCTGAGTTTTAAAAACAAACATTTACATAAGTTATATGAACTTATGCCAAAAATTGTTACAGTGTTATGTTTGAGATTTAATAGCATGAAAATTGAAAGAATTTTTTTACTTTTGGAGTAATCCTTTTCTTGTATTTATATTACTAATACTCTGTTTCAGAATGAGATCATGTAATAGAGTATGTGATCACACAGAATATTATATCTATGTAAAATTAAGTGATTAGAGATGAACAAGTATCTAGATATTGTTTACTATTATCTGTCACTGGCCCAGTTTCATATGATCAATATGTTCATGTAGTGAATGATCTTACAATTTGTTTCTAAGAGAGAGTGGTTCAGTTGCTAAGTCGTGTCCGACTCTTGCGACCCCATGGACTGTAGCCTGTCAGGCTCCTCTGTCCGTGGGATTTTCCAGGCAAGAATGCTGGAGTGGATTGCCATTTCCTTCTCCAGGGGATCTTCCCAACTCAGGAATCGAACCCGGGTCTCCTGCACTGCAGGCAGATTCTTTACCAACTGAGCTATAAAGGAAGCCCTTCTAAGAGATAAGGCATTACATTATAGTAGTATTTTCTTTTTGGGGAGGTATAATTATATTAAAAAGCAAAGATTTTTTTTTTTCTTTTTTTTTGCTCAAACGACTGAGCGACTTCACTTTCACTGTTCACTTTAATGCATTGGAGAAGGAAATGGCAGCCCATTCCAGTGTTCTTGCCTGGAGAATCCCAGGGACGGCAGAGCCTTGTGGGCTGCCGTCTATGGTGTTGCACAGAGTCGGACACGACTGAAGTGACTTAGTAGCAATAGCAGCAGCAAGCTAGTTAAAGAGATTTTATTAAGAGTTTCTATATCAAGGGCCTCATGACATTGGAAAGTCTTCCAAGTCAAGGAAGCAGCTCTCAGATTCAGAGAATGTTCCAGATGAAAAGATGCTCAGAATTGTTCTGTCCCACCTTTTTCATTCATCATGAGTGTCATATTTGTTCAGTCTGTTGCTTCTTTTTTCTCCTCTTTTTCTTCCTTGCTTAATTGATTATTATTCCATTTTATCTCACTTATTAACTTATTATACATATTATATATTCATGTATTATGTTTTTAGTTGTTTCTTTAGAATTTTGGAGTGGGTGGCCTATCCCTTCTCCAGCGGATCTTCCTGACCCAGGAATCAAACTGGGGTCTCCTGCACTGCAGGCAAATTCTTTACCAACTGAGCTATCAGGGAAGCCCAGAATTTTCAGTATATATCCTTAATTACTCTACCTTCAAATAATAGTATCACTTTTCATGTGTAGTATTTTTTAACACCCCCTCAATTCTTTGTGTTATTATTGTCAGACATATTTTTAAATATTCTGTAAACAACTTTTGCTTTAAATAGTCATTTAGCTTTCAAAACAATTACAGATAAGAAAAAGGTGCACTTTATTTTGGCGTCTCAGGCAGTGCTAGTGGTAAGGAACCCGCCTGGCAATGCAAAAGATGAAAAGAGATACAGGTTCCATCCTTGGGTAGGGAGATCCCCTGGAGAAGGGCAGTGCAACCCGCCACAGTATCCTTGCTTGGAGAATCCCATGGACAGAGGAGCCTGGTAGCACAGAGTCAGACACAACTGACACAGCCTAGCACACATAGCACACACACATTTCATTTTACCTTTACTTATTACGTTGCCGACACTTTTATTCATCTGTATACATCCAAGAGTCTGATAGTAGATTCTTTCTCTTTGAAGAACTTCCTTTAACATTTCTTTTAAAGTAGATCTGTTGACAATGAATTTAGGAAGACATTTGAAGCTGAATTATGATGATTATTATCTAGAGTCATTGTCTGCCTAACTGTGCTTTTAAAAATGCATCATTGTGTCCTATTCTGTGCAGTTTGAATGGAAAACATATGTTGAAAAGAAGCATGTGTAGACTAGGAAAATACTGACAGCAGAGCCAACTTTTAGCCAAAGTTGAGCAAAAAGATGAGATACAGAGAAAATTTCCGTGCACAGAGTGTGTGTGTGAATTTGCTCCATAGTAAGAACTTATATTACTAAGTTATAAAGTCATTTGCTTTTTATTAAAATATGGTAAATTCTCAGAAATTTGGGCTGAGGATTGAGGATAGTCTTAGCTATAGGTGAATTACAGGTTTATTTTTGTAAAAATTGTGTTTTATTATGGTTAAATATAGAGAGTAACTAGAGTAGGTTGATGATATAGCCAGCAGAGGAAGGGACTTGCTTTAATGAAATAGAGTGTTAATTAGTAAGTTAATTATTTCAGTACATACTAAAAAGTATATAATACATTTGACCCTTGAACAACATCACAGGGTTTATAGACATAGTTCCTTCCTGCAGTCAAAAATTCACGTTTCACTTTTAGCCAGCCCTCTGTAAAAATGGTTCCTCTGTATCTGTGGTTCTGCATCCATGGATTGAACCAATCTCAGATCATGAGGTACTGTAGTATTTACTACCGAGAAAAAAATCTGTGTGTTAGTGGATCTGCACAGTTCAAACCAGTGTTGATCAATGGTCAACTGTACATAAAATAAAATTTTTTATTTTATATTCAATTCTAAAAGGCTATGAAATACTAGTTAATGTTCTTTCTTTGTACTGTTTAAGACAGAAAATGAAGTATTGAGTCATGGTTAAGATCAGACGGTTTTAAATTGAGACAGACTTTCCTTACAAGCCCAGTTTTTTCCCCTACTAGCAGTGTAATATCATACAAGTTACTTTATGTCTTTAATTTCTTCATCTGGAAATAAGGATCATAGTTTCTGTGTGATAAAGTCGATTTAATGATTAAATGGGCTATTACATAAAAATACTTTTCCTATATACATAAGTGTTGATAACTATTAATTATTATTATTAATCATGTAGCCTTTTAAAAGCATGGACTATAACTTCATCTTGAAAGACCATAATTACAGATTGAAGTGAAGTGAAGTGAAGTTGCTCAGTCGTGTCTGACTCTGCGATCCCATGGACTGTAGCCTACCAGGGTCCTCTGTCCCTGGGATTCTCCAGGCAGGAATACTGGAGTGGGTTGCCATTTCCTTCTCCAGGAGATCTTCCCAACCTGGGGATCGAATCTGGTTCTTCTGTATTGCAGGCAGACGCTTTACCATCTGAGCCACAAGCTGAAATAGAAATTTTACAAAAGTAGCCTGAAGGAAATGGTTCTTAAAGAATTCTTTTGTCACCATTTTTTCTTGTTTTTTACCGTGATAGTTCTCATACTGTGTATTGGGTAGGGCAGTTCATTCAGCAGACATTCTCGAGTGCCACCTATGTGTATTCAGGTAGCCATTATTATTTTCCACAAAAGTAGAACCCAAGAGAATGCTTAAGCAGTGTTTGGGACCTGCTAACCTGGGTCTTAATTTTACTCTTTTTCTATACCATCCTCAAGTTTTCTAGAAATTTGACCTTTTGCTTTGTTTGGTTGTTGGGATTAATAAGTAGTTATGTTCAAATTTCCATGGAAGGCCTTACTTTTCCCTAATGAGATTAAAAAACTTCGTTTGGAAGTAGTAACTTTCAGAATGGGAAAGAGGGTAAGCCATCTACTTATTCTGTGTGTTTTATGTTCGGTTGAAGTTTGATGATGTTTGCAGCTGCAAGTGCAGTGAGATGCCTCATAGGCTACAATGACTATAGCCACATAAGCACCTGGAAGCAATTATATTACCATCTAGGATAGCTTCTACAATTTGGGGAGCCAAATGCACCAGGCCTAGACCCTGGTTTCCTGGCCTTGAAGGTCTTGCTGTCCCAACATCGGGGCATTCTCAGTTGACCAGAGCCTGTACTGCAGAGCCTAGGGATTTTTAGTTTATCTCCACTTACTACAGGCTTGTTACAAGTGGACCTGACCATCTTTCATGTGAACTATGGCACTAGCTTCCTAACTGTTCTTCCTGCTCCTCGCTTTGTTCTCCTACAATTCAGCTCCCAAACGGCAAATCATGTTATATGACTTTTCTGCTTAGAATCCTCTAGTGCCTTCTCATCACACTTAGACTGAAATCCAAACTCCTTATCCAGTTTCTCAAGCACAAGGTAATCTGGCTCCTACTTACCTCTCAGACTCATTTTCTACTAAATGCTCCCTTGTCCACTGTGTGTGTAAGGCACATTTGTCTTTTTTTCTGTTCCTATAACCTTCCAAGTTAATTTGTACTTTAGGGTTTCTTCTGCTTGATAGACTTTTCCTTCTGGCCTCCGCTTGGCTGGCTCCATTTTGTCATTTGTAACTCATCTTAAATGTCATCACTTCAGAGTTGCCTTCCTCGACCAATGAAATCTAAAGAAATCTAAAGTCTGTCAGGATGTTCTGTTTCAGTTATCTGCCTAGTCTCATTGTCATCTGGTATCATTTCTTGTTTGTTTCTTGTCTGCCTAAACTCTGTGAAAGCTGAGGATCTCATCACTTACAACAGTGCCTGAATGAATGAATACTGAATGAATGAATAAAAGCCTTTTCATGAAGACTCTGTTGAAATTAGAAGTGTTTATGGCCCGGGATATGTTATTCAGGGAAAATGGTTTCTTAATGAGGAAAAATACATATGTAGATACAGGGAATCTGTTAGATGGCCTTCAGACCCAACTGCCCTAGTGAATTCCACTCTGGTTAATAATGTCAGAGTTTCTTAGGAAACACATCGGGGTTATATTATGCTGGATCATGTTTGAGATAAAATGGCATAGATTTTCTGTCATGATTTTAGAGTAAATAAATGTTAAAAAAAATTCAGATTTTTCTTCATATTTTAAACTTTTACATATTGGTAGAACTGTACACTTTCAACTTTTAATTTACAGATTAAAAATTTGTGTGTTTAATTTAAAAATCATAATCTGCACTCAAATACAATTTTAGTTTTAGTGTTTCAGGGAAAGTTCAAATTGAAATGAACATCAGGAATATTAATTTTTTTAAGATTAATTTTATATTCAATCCATGTTATAACCAAATGACAGTTTAATTTGTCATTTTGTTATTTTCTATCTTTAAGCTGTTATGTTTTCCTACTATCTGATCCATCACCTAGTTTCTCCCCTGACTAGCTAACATTCTCGGTTGGATAGATTGTAAACAGAAATTAACAGGGTTGCATAGGAGCTGCCCCCTTCCTGATTTATAGCTTCTTAGTTAGTGGAGGGGTGGTGGCTATCAGTAACTTGTATTGGTAGTAGGAATTATCACGCTCCAGTATAGAGTGAATGGATGAATGATTTCTACTCTTAAAGATATTAAACAGATCCTTTCCCAAATAAAGACTAATAACTCAGATTTTTAAACAATCTTCATGACAGATGAGGGCATAGAGAAGAGTGCATCTACACTAATTAACAATGTTGAGTGTATATTCTTCTTAACAGTGATTGATTGTTCTTGGAGTACTATCTCTGCCCAGGAAGTGATGTTTTACACTGTGAGGTTCAAAGGTTACATTTTAATGTACCCTGTAAGTTGTGTTCCCTGAACTCCATGGAAATGTATTAGTAAAACAAGTAAATTTTAAGTTGAAAATTTTACTGATCTTCTCAATAAAATTATCACAAGGCTTTTAGAGACTATTCCTTATTCTTAGTAATAGAGGAGTGTAAGAGAAGGTTATAAGTTCAGCTTTAAGAACTTCATGGGAATTTACATGAAAATACTTGCCTATACTGTGACTTTTTTGAGTCTTCAGAAATTCTTATTTTATCTGGAGAGTGGAAATGTGAAACTATGAAGTAAGTAACATTTACTTTGATTCCTGTTTTGAAGAATTAATATCAACTTCTATAAAAATTGTCATCTATAATATTATGACAGTGAACAGATGAGTCATTACAAATTTGTGTAAGAGTTTACAATTTATAAAGCATAAACAAAAGCTCTTTTGAGGATTTGAAAAGTTCATTCTGTTTATACAGTCTAAATTAAAAGTCTGCTCCTTATCCATTTATTTTAATACTTTGGTTCTTTTTGTTCCAGTAATAGTAATCCCAAGGTATCAAATCCAAGTGTCTTTTTCAGATGGATCTAACATTTCTGTTTCTGTGGCTTTATATGTATATTGCTTTCTCCTCTGTTTACATGTAAATTTTTAAAATAGAGCTATGATTATGTACTTACTGGAGGATGATGATAGCATCTTATTCTGACACTGGTAGCATCAGTATTCTGTATATTGAGTGAGAGTATTTTAATATAAACACTTATACCTGTTCCTTTATGTGCTATTTCACCCTACTACTGTACTTTTAAGAACATTATGATAATATTTCAAGTTTAATTGATTGAGTAGTTTCCTCAAATAAACGCATAAGCTTAAATTCAGACTGGTATTGTGACTGATATATTGGGGGGGAGAAAATGTCATATGAGTGCTTTTTCATAATACTTATCGAGAAACATTTTTCACTTGACAGTTGTTACAGTTATTATGTCATTTCATAGTTACTTTTTTTTTTTTTTAAGATGGCCTGCTTTAAACCATTTTGGCAGTATTATGGTTTACTTAGCTTGGGAAGTTTAAGGACTTTGTGGTTTTGTTTTTTCTTTTTTTTTTTAATTGGAGGCTAATTGCTTTACAGTATTGGGTTGGCTTCTGCCTTATGTGGTTTTGTTTTGTTTGGGAGGAGCTGTGTAAGGATTTTGGGCATAGCAATCTGTTTATATAATTTCTATCTTTCATTGTCATGATATAGAAAGTTTATTAAATGCTAAAGAAAGCATAATCCATCTTTTGTTTCTTTTATGATGAATTTCTTTGAATTTAATTTTTAGAAGAAAATTTAATTACTAAAAATTAAATTAAGTATTAAAGAATGCAGCTATAAAAACATTTTTTGTGTGTGAAAAGGAGATTTGAGGTTTTCATCAATGTAATTTAAGCCCCTTTAATAGTGTGCTTTATATTTGCAGTGATTATGTAATAAATCCAAAATGCATTAAAAGAATACTAGAGTGGGGATCAGAAAACTTTGTACTGCTATTGTCATTTTTTCCTAACTTCATTACCTTGGCAATTTATTCACTTAAGATGATCCTCATGTATAAGATGAGGGGATTTTACCAGACAGTCATAAGCACCTTCTGTTCCTAAAATATGATGACCCTAACCGTATTTGTTGCTGTACAATTTTAAGAGAGTTTAACTTTATATGTAATTGAAATATCCTTGCAGAGATGATTTTTTAGGCTCATTTTATCATTCAGTTATTAAATATCCATTTTCCATATACATGAATAGATGCATTTACCTAAAATAACAGTAACGATAAATCTTAGTATTGAATTCTGTCTCTTTTGTTCCATTGATATGTGTGTCTCTTTTTATGCCTGTACCATGCTGTTTTGATTACTGTAGCTTTGTAGTATAATCTGAAGCCAGGGAGCTTGATTTTTAAAAAAATTTCTTTTTAATTGAAATTTGTTCTTGAGTTTAGAATTTAGTTTTCATTTTCTGTCATGTTTTTTAAAATTTCATATGAATGTCTAGTTTCTGCAGTAAGTAAAGCAATTCAGCAGTTATTTTTTTTGTGTGCTTTCTTACATCTTTTCTTATTCATTTATTTCATTCATTCAGCAAATTTTCATTGAGCCCATACCTGTCTAGGTGTTCCAGTAGAGGAAGATGCTGCTAAGTCACTTCAGTCGTGTCCGACTCTGTGCGACCCCAGAGACGGCAGCCCACCAGGCTCCCCCGTCCCTGGGATTCTCCAGGCAAGAACACTGGAGTGGGTTGCCATTTCCTTGTCCAATGCATGAAAGTGAAAAGTGAAAGTGAAGTCGCTCAGTCGTGTCCGACCCTCAGCGACCCCATGGACTGCAGCCTACCAGGCTTCTCCGTCCATGGGATTTTCCAGGCAAGAGTACTGGAGTGGGGTGCCATTGCCTTCTCCGTAGAGGAAGATAGGCAATAAATAAATAAGTATAATACATAATGTATTAAATGGCATTGTGTTGTGTAGATAGATAGAGCAGGAAAGGAGAAAAAGGAATTCTTAGAAGAGAGTGTTAAGATTTTAAATATGGTCGTCAGGGAAAGTCTGAGAAGATGACATTTGAGCAGAGGCATAAAGGAGATGAGAGAGAGTGCCACATAGATACCTGGCAGAAGAGTTATCCAGGTAAAGGGAAGGAGTAGGTGAAAAGGCCTCCCTGAAGTATTTGGATGTTGTTTTTTCTCTTAGAAATTGTGAGGAGGCACACATGTGTCTGTGTGTACATGAGGGAGAGAAAGAGAAGGAGACAGGAGAGTGGGGAGAGTTGGTAGCTGTGTGTATAGCTGTGTATGGGGAACAGTAACTGAAAGACTAGCATAGGATTGAAGCACGATGATAGAGAAGGGGAGGACAGGTCAGGAAGGACTGTTGGCTATTGTAAGGACTCTGACTTTTATTTGCACGAGATGAAGAGCCACTGAGGGGTTTGAGGAGAGTGAAATGATTTAACTTGAAAGGATTACTACAGTTCCTATTTGAGAATATACCATAGTGGGTAAAAGTGGAAGCAAGGTAAATAGAAACTTTTTCACAATCCAGGTGAGAACTACAGGTGGCCCTTGCGGTAAAGAACCCACTTGCCAATGCAGGAGACCTCAAGGGCACAGGTTCAATCTCTGGGTCAGGAAGATCCCCTAGGGGAGGGCATGGCAACCTACTTCATTATTCTTGCCTGGAGAATCCTATGGACAGAAGAGCCTGACAGGCTATAGTCCATAGGGTCACAAAGAGTTGGACACGATTAAAGTCCCTTGGACTACAAGGAGATCCAACCAGTCCATTCTAAAGGAGATCAGTCCTGGGTGTTCTTTGGAAGCAGTGATACTAAAGCTGAAACTCCAGTACTTTGGCCACCTCATGCGAAGAGTTGACTCATTGGAAAAGACTCTGATGCTGGGAGGGATTGGGGGCAGGAGGAGAAGGGGACGACAGAGGATGAGATGGCTGGATGGCATCACCGACTCAATGGACGTGAGTCTGAGTGAACTCAGGGAGTTGGTGATAGACAGGGAGGCCTGGCGTGTTGGAATTCATGGGGTCTCAAAGAGTCAGACACAACTGAGCGACTGAACTGAACTGAAAGTGACTTTAACATCCATGAGAAGTGGTTGGCTTCTGGATATATTTGGAAGGTATTGATGGATATTTTCGTAGATTGGTTATGGATAGAGGGGAGAAGAGGCCGTATAATGCCAAGATTTTTGGTCTTCGCATCTGGAAGGTTAAACTTTAGTTTACTGAGATGAGGAAGAGTGTTGGTGGAGCAGATTTGGATAAGATTGGTCTTGGACATGTTCAGTTCAGTTCAGTCGCTCAGTCGTGTCCGACTCTGTGACCCTAGGTGTACTTAGTAAGCCTCTACGTAGAGATGTTTAGTAGTTGGATGTATGAGTCTATCATTCAGTGACAAGATGAAGACTAGAGATGAAAGTCTGGGAGTCAACACCATTTTCTGTAAGTTCAGTTCAGTCACACAGTCATGTCCGACTCTTTGCAACCCCATGAATCGCAGTACGCCAGGCCTCCCTGTCCATCACCAGCTCCCGGAGTCTACCCAGACCCATGTCCATTGAGTCGGTGATGCCATCCAGCCATCTTATCCTCTGTTGTCCTCTTCTCCTCCTGCCCCCAATCCTTGCCAGCATTAGGGTCTTTTCCAATGAGTCAATTCTTCGCATGAGGTGGCCAAAGTATTGGAGTTTTAGCTTCAACATCAGTCCTTCCAGTGAACACCCAGGACTGATCTTCTTTAGGATGGACTGGTTGGATCTTCTTGCAGTCCAAGGGACTCTCAAGAGTCTTCTCCAACACCACAGTTCAAAAGCATCAATTCTTTGGCACTCAGCCTTCTTCACAGTCCAACTCTCACATCCGTACATGACCACAGGAAAAACCATAGCCTTGACTAGACGGACCTTTGTTGGCAAAGTAATGTCTCTGCTTTTGAATATGCTATCTAGGTTGGTCATAACTTTCCTTCCAAGGAGTAAGCGTCTTTTAATTTCCTGGCTGCAATCACCATCTGTAGTGATTTTGGAGCCCCCCCAAAATAAAGTCTGACACTGTTTCCACTGTTTCCCCATCTATTTGCCATGAAATAATGGGACCAGATGCCATGATCTTAGTTTTCTGAATGTTGAGCTTTAAGCCAACTTTTCCACTCTCCTCCTTCACTTTAATCAAGAGGCTTTTTAGTTCCTCTTCACTTTCTTCCATAAAGGTGGTGGTATCTGCATATCTGAGCTTATTGATGTTTCTCCCGGCAATCTTGATGCCAGCTTGTGCTTCCTCCAGCCCAGTGTTTCTCATCATATACTCTGCATATAAGTTAAATAAGCAGGGTGACAATATACAGCCTTGACGTACTCCTTTTCCTATTTGGAACCAGTCTTTTGTTCCATGTCCAGTTCTAACTGTTGCTTCAGGTTTCTCAAGAGACAGATCAGATGGTCTGGTATTCCCATCTCTTTCAGAATTTTCCACAGTTTATTGTGATCCACACAGTCAAAGGCTTTGGCATAGTCAATAAAGCAGAAATAGATGTTTTTCTGGAACTCTC
>NW_011494951.1:7273318-7283570 GCF_000754665.1 Bison bison bison | reverse complement strand
TTTCACATATCTCTGAAGCCTGGCTTGGAGAATTTTGAGCATTACTTTACTAGCGTGTGAGATGAGTGCAATTGTGTGGTAGTTTGAGCATTCTTTGGTATTGCCTTTCTTTCGGATTGGAATGAAAACTCACCTTTTCCAGTCCTGTGGCCACTGCTGAGTTTTCTAAATTGCTGGCATATTGAGTGCAGCACTTTCACAGCATCATCTTTCAGGATTTGAAATAGCTCTGGAATTCCATCACCTCCATTAGCTTTGTTCATAAATCCTTGAGACTGGATGAACTTTACATAGAATGAGTATAAAAAGAAAAGAGGTCAAAAGATTAGTCCTTAAGTTAAGTCATATTTTAAAGTTGGGAAAGTGAAGAGAGATTAGCAAGGGAATTAAAGTGTGGCCAGTAAAGGTAGGAGGAAAATCAGGAGAGTGAAGTGTCCTGGGAGCCAGATGTACAGGATTTTTAAGGAGAAAGGAGTGATCAACAGAGCAGGTCTGAGGATGGTTAGATTAAGCAGTACAGAGGCAGTTGGTGGTGACCTTGGTAAGCAGGTTCACTGGAGTTGTGGGACTGAAAGCTGAGCAGAGTGAGTTCCAGAGAGAAGGGAAGGAAATGAATTGTAGACAGAGAATGGAGGCAACATGTATATGTAATGCCACTGAGTGATGAGTGGGGAAGCAGCGGGAGGGACGTGAGTGAGGGCTCACATTAACGGAGGGAAGGTAGTACTGTATGCTTTATGTTCCTTGGAAAAGAGAGAGACAGACATGGAGGGGAAGGAGTTGTGCAAACACCTGATGATGTAAAATGAATGTTTCAATTTTTTTAAAAACTTGTTCTGATTTTAGATATAGTTTTAAATGTCATCTTTACTCTTCAGTTTGTTGTATTGATTCTCATTAAGTGAAAAGGTAGAACGTGAAGGGTGTGTGTGAGAACTTTCCCAATTCTTTTTATAGAGGGTTGAGGGGAATAAATAGAAAAGGACTAGGTAGGACAGAATACTAGATAGTTTCTCCCTTGATTTTAATACTTATTAGCTGTTTTATGCTTTTTAAGCTGTGCCATTTTTCTGAAAAAGTGTCACCTTTTTTTAGAGCAAAGTTTGTTTAGTTTTTCCCTTTGGAATCATGCAGGTGTTCTGTGACTAAAGCTCCATGAAGGCAGAGACTGTCCTATTCACTGCTGTCTCTCTAGGATCCAGTTCAATCCCTGGCCACAGGAAGTGCTCAATAAATACTAACACTTGTTATGAATGACTACAAAATTATTAATTCTCAATCTCAGTAAAGGATGGAATTATGGAACTTTTTGAGATGATAAAGAGAAAAAATAATACTTTTTTATTCCCCCTAGCTTTTGTAAAACTCTAGGCTAGGTTTTTCATTTGGAAGAGGCATTTAGTAACAGCTTCACTTGGTGCTTATGACTTACTGTAACACAAGATCATGTAAAAATTCTTTTATATTACACACATAGTTCTTTTGAAAACTAAACTCTTGAGCCCTAATCGCTTAATTTACATTCAAAATTTTAATTTTAAAAGATGAGAAGTTGTATTTATTTCCCCTTATTGATATTTGTTTTGTAGTGTGTTCTAGCACTTTAATATCTTTATTATAAAGGCAGTATGAGTAGTGGTCAAGGACAAAGACTTCTAAGTAAGATCACTTAGGTCAGATATGGGCTCACTTATTTAAACCTGTGACCATGGGGAGCTATTCACCCTCTTGTACCTCAGTTTTGTCATCTGTAAAACAGAAATGACAATACCACCTACCTTATAAGGAGGTTGTTAAAAGAATTAAATACATACAAAACTCCTGGAATCATGCCTGGTATTTAATAGGTGCTATATGTATTAGTTGTTGTTTTATTCCCACTGTCTCTCAGAATCCTGTCTTCTAGTTATGGGTAATGGGAAGAGATACTGCTCAGTCCATGTAGATTTTTAACTTAAGGATTTAAAAATCAAAAATACCAAAATTTTTGTGAAATGTCTTTGAATGTATTTCAAATGATTATTAAAGTTTTGGTTATAATTATTGTTTGAAAGCCACCCTTCACTTGTAGTTTAGAAGTACATTTTTTTCTGCAAAAATATTTAAATTCAGTTGATGGAGATGTTATAATTTTGGTGTTCAATCTGAATGGTAAAAGCTGGTGTACAGTTGCCATGATTTTTTATCTCAAGTTTATTTTGCTTTGTAGACATGTGTCTAATAAAAAAAAGATGCTACATAAACCATCGTTTGAGTTTGAATGTTCTTCTGTTTTTGGTTGAGGTATAAATGTTATTTCTGGCTGTGTCCTTCATACTTAGCTCTTCTTACAACAAATGGAAAGGCTCTAATTGTGCCTAAGGGAATAGTTAATCCACAGTGGACATATGGTGGACAAAAGCCGAGTCTAGTAAATGAAATAAAATTATAAATGGTAAACATTTGAATGCTTACAAAGTCTGGCAGCTATAAAAGATAGTGTACTGTTTGAGATTAGCAAATTTTGCGTGCAGCATAACAATTCTTTTCCTGGTGTGTTTGTGTTATGTAGGTGTATGTAAATTCAGTTGAAAGACATACTGTTAATTTATGTATAAAGCATATTTGTCTCCTTTTAGCTTTGTGACTTTGACGTCAGCAATAAAGGCTGATGATCTCACAATTTTGGAAAGTTACTGCTCTTTTGGTTGGGGGCAGTTAATTAGCATTAACCCAGAACAGCTCTTGGACTTCATGGATCTGAGTATTATATGGGGTTGCACTGCTCCAGCAAAAGGTTAAGTATTAATGGAAAATGGTCACAGCCCTTTTACTTAAAGAAAACATGTTACTTGTAAGTTTTCTTTTGATTTTACTTTTACAGTTGCATTGAATGTCTTCATTCATTTAGCCATCCATAAAGCAAATATTGTTGCACATGAGGTGGATAATAAGTCTTTTTAGGACTACTTGTGTGGCATGTCACAGATCATTAACTGCAAGTAACCACCTGACTTGAGGGAAGCCTGGAAGCATCATTATAGTGAAATAAGCTTTTATTTAGGTATCACTGCAGCACATTGATTTATTGAAATGTCACCAATTGCTACTGTGAAAATACATTCTCATTATCATTTAGGGAATGGTTAAGATTAGCCACTGTATACTGTAAAAGATGTATTTTGCTAACAGTGGAAAAAATAAGAATAAATATTGTGGTCTGTATGGCTCTAATAGTTACTTTAAATGATTAATTAGATGGTTAATTAGGCTAAATTAAGTAATTCTTGTGGGGCTTCCTTGGTGGCTCAGTGGTGAAGAATCTACCTGCCAATGCAGAAAATGAGTTTGATCCCTGGGTCAGGAAGATCCCCTGGAGAAGGAAATGGCAGCCCGCTCCAGTATTCTTGTCTGGGAAATCCCATGGATAGAGGAACAGAGGACTGCAGTCCACGAGGTCAGAAAAGAATTGGACATGATTTAGCAACTAAACAACAACAACAACAAAGTAATTCTTGTAGGATGCTTTAAAATCTGTGTGATTCTATGTATGTGTTGAAGACATGTTCTGAGTTCTTTCTAATTTGAAATACCTGGAAATTAAGCAGCATTGAAAGATAATAGCAAACTTAATGAAACTATTTTGTACAGTCAGTTTATAAAGTAACAAGTTATTTTTGTGAGCACAGGGCTGCTTCCTGGGCACATATATCATGAATCCAGCCTTCAGGAAACTTGTCTTGTTGTGGAAGTAAGATTAACATAATGGGCAAAAAGTACAAAAGAAAAACAATGTATTACTTAGCTCTACTTTATCAGTGGGCAGGAAAGGATTAAGAGGAATCTGGAACTGGAATTGAATCTTTGCAAAGCTGTTAGGTTTGGATACATCTTGTTATGGTTAAGTCTTGAGCCAATTCAAGGATGTCTCTCCATTTGGAATTTAATGTTGGCTTAAAAATTTTTTTTAATTTATTTTTAATGGAATATAGTTGATTTACAATGTGTTATTTTCAGGTATATAGCAAAGTGAATCAGTTATATATATGTATATATATGTACCCACACATATATAAAATAAAATAGTGTACACACTATTTTTAAAGATTCTTTTCTCATATAGGTCATGGCAGAGTGTTGAGTAGAGTTCCCTGAGCTATACAGTAGGTCCTTGTTAGTTATCTGTTTTATATGTAGTAGTGTGTATATGTCAGACCTAGTCTCCCAGTTTATCCCTAGCCCCCCTTTCTCCCCTGGTGAACATAGGTTTGTTTTCTACATCTGTGATTCTATTTTCCGTTTTTTTAAGATTCCATATATAAGCAGTATCATAAGATATTTGTCTTTGTTTGACTTAATTCACTCAGTATGTCAACTCCAGGTCCATTTGTGTTGCTGCAAATGGCATTATTTCCCTCTTTTTTATTGCTGAGTAATACTCCATTTTTTATACTACTGTATGTACTATATCCACTCCTCTGTTGATGGACATTTAGATTGCTTCATGTCTTGGCTATTGTAAATAATGGTGCAGTGAACGTTGTGGTGTATGTATCTTTTTGAATTAATATTTTCTCTGGATATATGCCCAGTAGTGGGATCGCTGGATCATATGATAGTTCTATTTTTAGTTTTTAAGAAACCTCCATGCTGTTCTCCATAGTGGCTGTACCAATTTACATTCCCATTTACAGTTCAGGAGAGTTCCCTTTCTCCACACCCTCTCCAGCATTTATTGTATGTAGATTTTTTGATGATGGCCATTCTGACCAGTGTGAGGTGATACCTCATTGTAGTTTTGATATGCATTTTTCTAATAATTAGTGATGTTGAGCATCTTGTGCTTTTTGGCCCTCTGCATGTCTTTTTTGGAGACCTCCTGGGCTAATGGAAATAAAAACAAAAAGAAACAAATAGGGCCTAATTAAACTTAAAAGTTTTTGCATGGCAAACAAAACCATGAACAAAACAAAATGACAACCCACAGAATGGGAGAAAATATCTGCAAATGAAGCTACTGACGAAGGATTAATCTCTAAAAATACAGAGAGCTCATGCAGCTCAATGTAAAAGGAAAAAACAACCCATTCAGAAAATGGACATAAGATCTAAATGTTGGCTTTAAAATAAAATAAAAAAAAAATCTATGAACTCATTTTCGAGTGTCTTGCAGTATGAGTTCCATGTCCATATTTGGTGTTTGTTCCCATGCTGCTGCTGCTGCTAAGTCACTTCAGTCGTGTCCGACTCTGTGCGACCCCGTAGACACCAGCCCACCAGGCTCACCCGTCCCTGGGATACTCCAGGCAAGAACACTGGAGTGGGTTGCCATTTCCTTCTGCAATGCATGGAAATGAAAAGTGAAAGTGAAGTCTCTCAGTCGCGTCCGACTCCTAGCAACCCCATGGACTGCAGCCTACCAGGCTCCTCTGTCCATGGGATTTTCCAGGCAAGAGTACTGGAGTGGGTTGCCATTGCCTTCTCTGGTTCCCATGCTGCTGCTGCTGCTAAGTCACTTCAGTCGTGTCCTACTCTGTGCGACCCCATAGACGGCAGCCCAACAGGCTCCACCGTCCCTGGGATTCTCCAGGCAAGAACACTGGAGTGGGTTGCCATTTCCTTCTCCAATGCATGAAAGTGAAAAGTGAAAGTGAAGTCGCTCAGTCGTGTCCGACCCTCAGCAACCCCCATGGACTGCAGCCCACCAGGCTCCTCTGTCCATGGGATTTTCCAGGCAAGAGTACTGAGTGACGTGCCATTGCCTTCTCCGGGTTCCCATGCTAGGAGGATCTAAATTACTGAACAATATTAGAGCCTGTATTAGCTTGCCAGGGCTGCCATAACAAAGTACTTCAATCTGGGTGGTTTAAACAACAGAAATTAATTTTCTCAATTCTAGAGGCTCTAAGTCTGAGATCAAGGTGTCTGCAGGGTTGGTTTGTAAATGGCTTTGTCTTCACATGGTCTTCACTTTGTGCATGTCTGTATTTGAGTCTCCTCTTATGAGGTCACTGGTCAAATTGGATTGTTTAGTGTAGCCACCTTCACCAGTTAACGTAGCTCCATCTTCTTCTCGGAACTTCCCACAACTTCTCTATGAGCACTTGCTGGTTCACCTTGTGCTTTCATGTTGATGGAGCATGGCTCCATCTCCATGGAGACGGCTTCTTTCCCTGGACCTTATTCATCAACTTTTGTTAGCTCCAAACATTTCTTCTGCAGGTTCCTCACCTCTCTCAGCCTTTGTTAGTTGAAGAGAGTGCCTTGCTTTGGATTTTGCTTTGACTTACAGGAATGTTATGGCTGGATCACTTTCTATATTGACCTCTAAAACTTTCTCTGCATCAGGAAAATGTTTGCAAATGATGTGACTGACAAGGGCTTAATTTCCAAAATATACAAGCAACTCCTACAATTCAGTAACAACAACAAAAAAACCCAATTGAGAAATAGGCAGAAGACCTAAATAGACATTTTTCCAAAGAAGACTTAGAGATGGCCAGTAGGCATGTGAAAAGATGCCCATTATTGCTAATTACTAAAGTAATGCAAATCGAAACTACAGTGAGGTACAGATGTACAGTGGAATACTTCAGCCATAAAAAAGAATGAAATAATGCTATTCATAAAAAGGAGTGACATAATGCAGCAACACTGGTGGGCCTAGAGATGATTATACTGAGTGAAGTAAGTCACACAGAGAGAGACAAATATCATATAATGTCACTTATATGTGGACTCTGAAAATATGACACAAATGAACTTACTTAGAAAACAGAAACAGACTCAAAGACTTAGAAAACAAACTTATGGTTATGAAACGGGAAAAACGGGGTGGGGGGCAGATAAATTAGGAGTTTAGATTTAGCATATATGTGTGTGTTTGTGTGTGTGTGTGTGTGTGTGTGTATATATATATATACGTGTGTGTGTGTGTTTATATATAGCAACCCACTCCAGTACTCTTGCCTGGAAAATCCCATGGATGGAGGAGCCTGATAGGCTGCAGTCCATGGTGTCGCTGAGGATCGGACATGACTGAGCGACTTCACTTTCACTTTCATGCATTGGAGAAGGAAATGGCAACCCACTCCAGTGTTCTTGCCTGGAGAATCCCAGGGATGGGGGAGCCTGGTGGGCTGCCATCTATGGGGTTGCACAGAGTCGGACACAACTGAAGTGACTTTGCAGCATATATATGTATACACAAAATAGATAAAGACATACTGTATAGCACAGGAAGTTCTACTCTGTATTCTGTAATAACCTAAATGGGAAGAGAATCTAAAAAAAATTTATATGTTTATGTATGACAGAATCAGTTTGTTGTACACCTGAAACTAACATAACATTGTAAATCAAGTATATAAAATAAGAATTTTAAAAAGTAGTAAAATATTTTAAAAAGCTGCCTTGAGGTACTATGTCTGTCAGTTAGAATGGTCGTTACTAAAGGGTCTACAAATAATAAATGCTGAACAGGGTGTAGAGAAAAGGGAACCCTCTTACACTGTTGGTGGGAATGTAAATTGGTGCAGCCATCATAGAATACAGTATGGAGGTTCCTCAGAAAACTAATAATAGTGTTACTATATGATCCATCAGTCTCACTCCTAAGCATATATTCAGAATTATAGTTTGAAAGGATACATGTACACCTGTGCTCATAGCAGCACTGTTTACAGTAGCCCAGACATGATCAATGCAAAGAAATAGAGGAAAATAATACAATGGGAAAGACCAGAGATCTCTTCAAGAAAATTAGAGATACCAAGGGAACATTTCATGCAAAGATGGACACAATAAAGGGCAGAAACGGCATGGACCTAACAGAAGCAAAAGATAGTAAGAAGAGGTGGCAAGAATACACAGAAGACCTATACAAAAAAGATCTTCATGACCCAGATTACCACGATGGTGTGATCACTCACCTAGAGCTAGACATCCTGGAGTGTGAAGTCAAGTGGGCCTTAGGAAGCATCACTATGAACAAAGTGAGGTGAGTTGATGGAATTCCAACTGAGCTATATCAAATCCTAAAAAATGATGCTGTGAAAGTGCTGCACTCAATATGCTAGCAAATATGGAAAACTCAGCAGTGGCCACAGAACTGGAAAGACCAGTTTTCATTCCAATGAGAGGCAATGCCAAATAATGTTCAAACTATCACATAACTGTACTCGTCTCACACACTAGCAAAGTAATGTTCAAAAATCCCCAAGCTAGGCTTCTAGAGTACATGAACCGAGAACTTCCAGATGTTCAAGCTGGTTTTAGAAAAGGCAGAGGAACCGGAGATCAAATTGCCAACATCCACTGGATCATAGAAAAAGCAAGAGAATTCCAGAAAAGCATCTGTTTTATTGACTACACCAAAGCCTTTGACTGTGTGGATCACAACACACTGGAAGATTCTTCCAGAAATGGGCATACTGATAGCTTACAGTGAATGGTGTCAGATTCATGATCTTTGAAGAAGAAGATTTAGCTTTGGGATCAGGGACTAGGCTAGATCACTCAAGAGCTTTTGTGTAGCAGAGTTTTACTAAAGTATGAAAAGGGCCAGAGAAAGCTTCTGACATAGACATCAGAGAGGGGGATGGAGAATGCCCTACTGTCTAGTCTAAGTAAGGGAGTTATATACTTTTTAAATTAGTTATTACAGTAAATCAAATGACTGTCTCAAGGTTGTAAAGATCTTACTAGACCCACTCCAAGAATTTACATTTTAAGATAACAGGATTAGCCAGAAGGTTTTCAGGAAGGAGAAACTATCCTCAAGCAGGATACATTGTTGTTATATAATTTAATCTAATCTAAGCAACAATTAGAACCAGACATGGAACAAAGGACTGGTTCCAAATTGGGAAAGGAGTATGACAAAACTGTATATTGTCACCCTGCTTGTTTTAACTTATATGCAGAGTAGATCATGCAAAATGCCAGACTAGATAAAGCACAAACTAGAATCAAGATTGCCTGGAGAAATATCAATAACCTCAGATATGCAGATGACACCACCCTTATGGCAGAAAGTGAAGAGGAACTAAAGAGCCTCTTGATGAAAGTGAAAGAGGAGAGTGAAAAAGCTGGCTTAAAACTCAATATTCAAAAACTAAGATCATGGCATTTAGTCCCATCACTTCATGGCAAACAGATGGGGAAACAGTGACAGACTTTATTTTCTTGGGCTCCAAAATCACTGCAGATGGTGACTGCAGCCATAAAACTAAAAGAAGCTTGCTCCTTGGAAGAAAAACAATGATCAACCTAGACAGCATATTAAAACGCAGAGACCTTACTTTGCTGACAGAGGTCCATATAGTCCAAACTGTGGTTTTTCCAGTAGTCATGTATGGATGTGAGAGTTGGACCATAAAGAAAATTGAGCACTGAAGAATTGATACGTTTGAACTGTGGTGTTGGAGAAGACTCTTGAGACTTCAAGAAGACCCTTGGACTTCAAGGAGATCAAACCAGTCAATCCTAAAGGAAATCAGCCTTGAATATTCATTGGAAGGACTGATGTTGAAGCTGAAGCTCCAATACTTTGGTTACCTGATGTGGAGAACTGAGTCATTGGAAAAGACCCTGATACTGGGAAAGACTGAAGGCAGGAGGAGAAGGGGATGACAGAATGCAGTGGTTGGATGGCATCACCAACTCAATGGACATGAGTTTGAGCAAGTTCCAGGAGTTGTTGATGGACAGGAAAGCCTGGTGTGCTGTATCCATGGGGCTACAAAGAGTCAGACATGACTGAGTGACTGAACTGAACTGTGACATGGACACAAGCTAAATGTCCATTGACAGATGAATGGATAAAGAAGATGTGCTATGCATGTGAGTATATATGTGTATATTCTACACACACAATAGAATATTACTCAGCCATTAAAAAGAATGGAATAATGCCATTTGAAACAACATGGATGGACCTAGAGATTATCATGCTAACTGAAATAAATCAGAAAGACATACCATATATGATATCTCTTATATATGGAATCTAAAATGTGGCACAAGTGAACATATCTACAAAATAAAAACAGACTTACATATATGGAGAACAGACTTATGGTTGCCATGGGAGGAAAGAATTGGGAATTTGGGGTTCAGTTCATTTCAGTTCAGTTGCTCAATTGTGTCCGACTCTTTGTGACCCCATGAATCGCAGCATGCCAGGCCTCCCTGTCCATCACCATCTCCCGGAGTTCACTCAAACTCACATCCATCGAGTCAGTGATGCCATCCAGCCATCTCATCCTCTGTT
>NW_011494951.1:7268165-7273218 GCF_000754665.1 Bison bison bison | reverse complement strand
GTCTTTTTCCAATGAGTCAACTCTTCGCATGAGGTAGCAAAGTACTGGAGTTTCAGCTTTAGCATCATTCCTTCCAAAGAACACCCAGGGCTGATCTCCTTTAGAATGGACTGGTTGGATCTCCTTGCAGTCCAAGGGACTCTCGAGAGTCTTCTGCAACACCACAGTTCAAAAGCATCAATTCTTCGGTGCTCAGCTTTCTTCACAGTCCAACTCTCACATCCATACATGACCACTGGAAAAACCATAGCCTTGACTAGACAGATCTTTTGCAAACTATTATTTATAGGATGGATAAACAACAAAGTTCTACTGTATAGCACAGAGAACTATATTTAATATCCTGTGATAGACCATAATGGGAAACAATATGAAAAAGAATATATGTATATAACTGAGTCACTTTGTTGTGCAGTAGAAATTAAACACAGTATTGTAAATCAATTATACTTTAATGAAATTAAAAAAAAAAAAAACTTTGTTCATGTTAGCAGTGAGGCTGTTTTGGTTTTTTATCATTTGTATATTCACCAGAGTAATTTGCAATCTTATATGGGCTCAATTTGTGATACTGATACTGTTGTTCAGTCGTGTCTGTCTCTTTGCGACCCCATGGATGGTAGCCTGCCAGGCTCTTCTGTCCATGGCATTCTACAGGCAAGAGTACTGGATGGGTTGCCGTTCTCTTCTCCAGGAGATCTTCCAAACCCAGGGATTGAACCCGGGTCTCCTGCACTGAGGCAGATTATTTATCATCTGAACCAGCAGTGATACTCCAAAACAATTACAATAGTGACATCGAAGATTGCTGATTATGGGTCATCATAACGAGCTTCCCTGATAGCTCAGTTGGTAAAAAAATCTGCCTGTGATGCAGGAGACCCCAGTTCAATAACTGGGTTGGGAAGATCCCCTGAAGAAGGGAAAGGCTACCCACTCCAGTATTCTGGCCTGGAGAATTCCATGGACTATATAGCCCATAGGGTTGCAAAGAGTCAGACACAACTGAGCAACTTTGACTTTCACTTTTCACTAACATAAGAAAAATGAAAAAGTTTGAAATATTGTGAGAATTGCCAAAATGTGACACAAAATCCAAAGTGAACAAATACTGTTGGATAAATGGTACCAATAGACTTGCTCAATGCACTTGTTGGGGATTTTTTCTTCAGGATTTGGAAGCAACAAACCTGAAAGAATAACACTCGGACCGTCTTTTGCAAGGACTGATAAGTTTATTTCTGTAGTCAAGCCTTTTTATAGAAGCAGGAACAAAAAGCTTAGAGTATATGGCCAGCAGAGCGCATACGGGGTTAACACATAATCAGTAAAAATATTTCAAGGACAGTGCACTCTAAGTGACTCATGTGCTTATCTTACCACCTGTTTTCTCAAGTAACATCCCTATTTATTATTAAATCTTGGCGCCGAGCATAACCAAAGGCAGGAGATGTTTTTCTGCCCGCAGTACACAAAGCCGGGGTACTTCTGGCCCTTCGCCATTTTCCCAAGGACTTTCTCCTAATACGGCTATTTTGTACTACGCTTCCCAACAGCAGTTTTCCCACAACTTTCATTTTTTAGAAAATGCAGTACCTCAAAGCACAGTAAAGTGAAATGCAGTGAAATGAGGTTTGCCTGTATCTAACATTCAAGTGAATTGACTTTAAAACAAAAACAATATATTTGGCTTAATTCCAAAAGATTGGCTGTTTCACCTCTTTTTGAGCTAATGTTTTCTGTTGACTTTTTTTCAAGTTTAATGAATATAGGAATGTTAAGAGGGGTTCTCTAGACTGAAACTAAGCAATCAGCTGCACTGTTTGAACTGTTTAGGTTGAACATTATCTCAAGATAATCCCCAGAGATAATAAATTGGTAATATGATAGTCATAAAATTTAAAATTGTCAATGTGAGATTTTAAATCAAATCTTAAGTTTAACTTAAGCTTTTATTTTTCTTCGTTATTTCACTGCTATAGTATTAATACAAGCAAGTGTTGAAAGGGAATGGAAGGGGAATAGTACCTCAAAGTGATAATCCTACGAGGATAATCACTTGTGTGTTGTTTAGAACTGATGCCGCTCCATAGTATAAGTACTCTACTGTCTTTCTTGCCACAGAACTCCGTGTGCATGTGTTTTTTTTTTTTTTTAAAAAAAAAAGAACAGTTGAACAGAATTCCTGAAATTGCTAGAACCTATAAAAGCCAAGAACTTTGTCAGAGGTTAAAAGTTTCTATTAATTCTCCACTAATGCTGAATTTATCAAGATCTTAAAACAATATATATGGACCAAATTTGGCTTTTTCTCAGAATTCCTCCTGGTCTTTTCCATACACACACAGGCATGGGTGCACACACATGCACGCAGAACACTATAAAGTAGAATCTTGAGTGCTTTTCATGATGCTGGAGATTGACTTTGCTAGTGTTGAGGTTTCTGAGATAGAAAAATCTGCATTAAATTACCATGAAGGATTAAAGTATTGAGGAAAACAGATTTGTTGACATTGTTTTATATGAGGTTCAGTCCTTAATTTTAGTAGTAGCCAAGGGAGCTTAATTCCAAAACCGACTGCCTGCTTGCTGATATTTAAAAATTAAAAAAAAAAAGTATTGGGACTTTTATTTTTTTGAAGTAGCTTAAGTTTCACAACAAAATTGAGGGGAAGGTACAGAGATTTCTCATATTCTCCTTACCCCTACACGTGCATAGTCCTGCCTCATTAATAAGCCCCTGGAAGTGGTTCTTTTGTTACCGTTGATGAACATGTAATGGTACATCATAATCATCCAGAGTTCACAGTTTACATTGTGATTCACTCTTGTTACACATTCTGAAGGTTTGAACAAGTATATGATGGCATATATATCCATCATTATGGTAGCATAACGAGTATTTTTACTGTCCTAGAAATCCTCTGTGCTCCCCACGTGTCTGTCCCCTCCCTGCGACTCCTGGCAGGCACTGGTCTTTTTACTGTCTCCATAGTTTGCCTTTTCTGTAATATTATATATTAGTAGTTTGAATCATGTGGTCCTTTCCCATAATATTATATATTAATAGTTTGAATCATGTAGTGTGTAGCTTTTTCAGATTGTCTTCTGAAGGCAATGGCACCCCACTCCAGTACTCTTGCCTGGAAAATCCCATGGATGGAGGAGCCTGGTAGGCTGCAGTCCATGGGGTCGCTAAGAGTCAGACACGACTGAGCGACTTCACTTTCACTTTTCACTTTCCTGCATTGGAGAAGGAAATGGCAACCTGCTCCAGTGTTCTTGCTTGGAGAATCCCAGGGACCGTGGAGCCTGATGGGCTGCCATCTATGGGGTCGCACAGAGTCGGACATGACTGAAGCGACTTTACCATCAGTGTGTAGCTTTTTCAGATTGTCTTCTTTCACTTAGTATATGTATTTATAGCTCCTTCATGGCTTTTTCGTGGCTTAATAGCTCATTTCTTTTTAGTGCAGTTTATTTATTCATTCACCTACTAAAGGACATCTTGGTTTCTTCTAAGTTTTGGCAGTTATAAATAAAACTACACCAATGTTTACAAACATTTACAAACATTCCTCAGCGATCAATGCAAAGAAATAGAGGAAAACAACAGAATGGGAAAGACTAGAGATCTCTTCAAGAAAATTAGAGATACCAAGGGGACATTTCATGCAAAGATGGGCTCGATTAAGGACAGAAATGGTAATGGACCTAACAGAAGCAGAAGATATTAAGAAGAGGTGGCAAGAATACACAGAAGAACTGTACAAAAAAGATCTTGACGACCCAGATAATCACGAGGGTGTGATCACTGAACTAGAGCCAGACATCCTGGAATGTGAAGTCAAGTGGGCCTTAGAAAGCATCACTACGAACAAAGCTAGTGGAGGTGATGGAATTCCAGTTGAGCTATTTCAAATCCTGAAAGATGATGCTGTGAAAGTGCTGCACTCAATATGCCAGCAAATTTGGAAAACTCAGCAGTGGCCACAGGACTGGAAAAGGTGAGTTTTCATTCCAATCCGAAAGAAAGGTAACGCCAAAGAATCCTCAAACTACCGCACAATTGCACTCATGTCACACGCTAGTAAAGTAATGCTCAAAATTCTCCAAGCCAGGCTTCAGCAATACGTGGACCGTGAACTTCCAGATGTTCAAGCTGGTTTTAGAGAAGGCAGAGGAACCGGAGATCAAATTGCCAACATCCGCTGGATCATGGAAAAAGCAAGAGAGTTCCAGAAAAATATCTATTTCTGCTTTATTGACTATGCCAAAGCCTTTGACTGTGTGGATCACAATAAACTGTGGAAAATTCTGAAAGAGACGGGAATACCAGACCACCTGACCTGCCTCTTGAGAAACCTGTATGCAGGAAGCAACAGTTAGAACTGGACATGGAACAACAGACTAGTTCCAAATAGGAAAAGGAGTATGTCAAGGCTGTATATTATCGCCCTCCTTATTTAACTTCTATGCAGAGTACATCATGAGAAACGCTGGACTGGAAGAAATACAAGCTGGAATCAAGATTGCCGGGAGAAATATCAGTAGCCTCAGATATGCAGATGACACCACCCTTCTGGCAGAAAATGAAGAGGAACTCAAAAGCCTCTTGATGAAAGTGAAAGTGGAGAATGAAAAAGTTGGCTTAAAGCTCAACATTCAGAAAACTAAGATCATGGCATCTGGTCCCATCACTTCATGGGAAATAGATGGGGAAACAGTGGAAACAATGTCAGACTTTATTTTTTGGGGCTCCAAAATAAATGCAGACTGTGACTGCAGCCATGAAATTAAAAGACGCTTACTCCTTGGAAGGAAAGTTATGACCAACCTAGATAGCATATTCAAAAGCAGAGACGTTACTTTGCCAACAAAGGTCCATCTAGTCAAGGCTATGGTTTTTCCAGTGGTCATGTATGGATGTGAGAGTTGGACTGTGAAGAAGGCTGAGCGCCGAAGAATTGATGCTTTTGAACTGTGGTATTGGAGAAGACTCTTGAGAGTCCCTTGGACTGCAAGGAGATCCAACCAGTCCATTCTAAAGGCT
>NW_011494951.1:7214224-7268065 GCF_000754665.1 Bison bison bison | reverse complement strand
TTTTGAACTGTGGTATTGGAGAAGACTCTTGAGAGTCCCTTGGACTGCAAGGAGATCCAACCAGTCCATTCTAAAGGAGATCAGTCCTGGGTGTTCTTTGGAAGGAATGATGCTGAAGCTGAAACTCCAGTACTTTGGCCACCTCATGCGAAGAGTTGACTCATTGGAAAAGACTCTGATGCTGGGAGGGATTGGGGGCAGGAGGAGAAGGGGACGACAGAGGATGAGATGGCTGGATGGCATCACTGACTCAATGGACATGAGTCTCAGTGAACTCCGTTGTTGGTGATGGACAGGGAGGCCTATTATGCTGGAATTCATGGGGTTGCAAAGAGTCGGACACGATTGAGCGACTGAACTGACTGAAACATCGGTGTGCAGAGTTTTGTGTGGACATATTTTCAAGTCATTTATGACCAAGAAGTGCAATTGCTGGATCATATAATAAGAATGTATTTACTTGTGTGAGATACTGTCATGCTATCTTCCAAAAGTGCTGCACCAGTTTGCATTTTTACCAGCACTGTCTGAGAGTTCCTTGCACTCTGCATCCTCACTTAAATTTGATATTGTCAGTATTCCATTACAGTAGGTTATGTCATTTCATTGTTGTTTTCTTTTCCATTTCCCTGATTGATAGTATGATGTAGAACATCTTTTCATATTCCATTTGCCATTTGTGTGTCTTCTTTGGTGAGATCTGGCTTGTCTTCTCATTTTTTACACATCATCTTTCCCAGGGTAGTTCTTAATTTTAACAAAGCTTTATTAGCTTTTTCTCTCATGAATTATATCTTTGGTGTTGTATATAAAAAGGTATCACCATACCCAAGGTCATCTACGTTTTTTTCTGTTATCTTCTAGAGTTTTATAGTTTTGAATTTTACACATAGTTCTATGATCCTTTTGGGGTTAATTTCTGTGGAGGGTGTAAGGTCTGTGTCTTGATTTTTCTTGTTTTCTTTGCATATGGCTATCCAGTTTTTCTAGCACCAGTAGTTGAAAAGACTTATTACCTTACTACTTATCACCTCCACTGTATTACCTTTACTTCTTTGTCAGAAATCAGTTGACTGTATTTATGTGGTCTATTTTTGGTCTCTCAACTCTGTTCCATTGATATATTTGTCTTTCTTTTGCAGTACCACATGGTCTTGATTATTGAAGCTTCATAGGATAGCGGTTGGGTAGTGTCAGTACTCTGTTTTTCTCTTTCAGTATAGTTTTGGCTCCTCTGGGCCTCATGCCACTCCATGTAAACTTTAGAATGAGTTTGTCAGTATCCAAAAATAACTTGTTAGAATTTTGATTGGGATTGCATTGAATCTGTAGATCAAGTTGGATAGAACTCACAGCTTAAAAATAGCGACTCTTCTTATCCAGGAACATGGAGTATACCATCATTTATTTAGTTTTTCTTTGCTTTTATCAGAGTTTTGTAGTTTTTCTCTACATGTACAATTCCTCTATAAGATATAGATCATATACATGATTTGTTAGATTTATACCAGGGTGTTTTATTTGGGGGGTATTAATGTAAATGGCAGAACGAAAACCACAATCACAGAAAGCTAACCAAAATGATCATATGGGTCATAGCCTTATGTAACTCATTGAAGCTATGAGTCTTGCCATGCAGTGCCACCCAAGATGGACCAGTCATGTTGGAGAGTTCTGACAAAACATGGTCCACTGGAGAACGGAATGGCAAGTTCATTCAGTTCAGTTCAGTTGCTCAGCTGTGTCCGACTCTTTGTGACCCCATGGACTGCAGCACGCCAGGCCTCCCTGTCTATCAACAACTCCCAGAGCTTCCTCAAACTCATGTCCATCGAGTCAGTGATGCCCTCCAACCATCTCATCTTCTGTTGTCCCATTTTCCTCCTGCTTTCAATCTTTCCCAGCATCAGGGTCTTTTCTAAGGAGTCAGCTCTTCGAGTCAGGTGGCCAAAGTATTGGCGCTTCAGCTTCAGCATCAGTCCTTCCAGTGAATATTCAGGACTGATTTCCTTTAGGACTGATTGAATCTCCTTGCAGTCCAAGGGTCTCTAAAGTCTTCTCCAGCACCACAATTCAAAAGTATCAGTTCTTTGGTGCTCAGCTTTCTTTATGGTCCAACTCTCACATCCATACATGACCACTGGCAAAACCATTGCTTGGACTACATGGACCTCTGTTGACAATTTAAGGTCTCTCCTTTTTAATATGCTGTCTAGGTTGATCATTGTTTTTCTTCCAAGGAGCAAGCTTCTTTTAATTTTATGGCTGCAGTCACCATCTGCAGTGATTTTGGAGCCCAAGAAAATAAAGTTTGTCATTGTTTCCACTGTCTCCCCATCTATTTGCCATGAAGTGATGGGACTGGATGCCGTGATCTTAATGTTGAGTTTTAAGCCAGCTTTTTTGCTGTCCTCTTTCACTTTCATCAAGAGGCTTTTTAGTTCCTCTTCACTTTCTGCCATAAGGGTGGTGTCCTCTGTATATCTGAGATTGTTGATATTTCTCCCTACAATCTTGATTCCAGCTTTGAGTCATGCAGTCTGGCATTTTGCATGATCTACTCTGCATATAAGTTAAACAAGCAGGGTGACAATATATATCCTTGTACTCCTTTCCCAATTTGGGACCAGTCCTCTGTTCCATGTCTGATTCTAACTGTTGCTTCTCGATTGGCATACAGATTTCTCAGGAGGCAGGTAAGGTGGTCTGGGATTCCCATCTCTTTAAGAATTTTCCACAGTTTATTGTGATCCACACAGTCAAAGGCTTTAGTGTAGTCAATGAAACAGAAGTAGATGTTTTTCTGGAATTCTCTTGCTTTTCTATGCTCCTGCGGATGTTGGCAATTTGATCTCTGGTTCCTCTGCCTTTTCTAAATCCAGCTTGAACATCTGGAGGTTCTTGGTTCACATTCTGTTGAAGCCTCAATATAGAATTTTGAGTGTTATTTTGCTACTGTGTGAGATGAGTACAGTTGTGCAATAGTTTAAACGTTCTTTGGCATTGCCTTTCTTTGGGATTGGAGTGAAAACTGACCTTTTCCACTCCTGTGGCCACTGCTGAGTTTTCAAAATTTGCTGGCATATTGAGTGCAGCACTTACTTGGAGAACCACATACACAGTATGAAAAGACAAAAAGATATGACAGTGGAAAATGAACTGGATTTAGTAAAGGCAGAGGAACCAGAGATCAAATTGCCAACATCCAGTGGATCATAGAAAAAGCAAATTCCCAAAAAACATCTGTTTCATTAACTACTTTGGGGTCAGTGCCTTTGACTGTGTGGATCATAACAAACTGTGGAAAATTCTTACAGAGATGGGCATACTAAGACAACCTTACCTGTCTCCTGAGAAACCTGTAGGTAGGATAAGAAGGAGCAATTAGAACTGGACTTGGGAACAACAGACTGGTTCTAGATTGGGAAAGGAATACATCAAGGATATATATTGTTACCCTGCTTATTTCACTTTTATGTAGAATACATCATGTGAAATGCCAAGATGGATGACTCACAAGCTGGAATCAAGATTGCCAGGAGAAATAGCAACAATCTCAGATGTGTGGATGATATCACTCTAATGGCAGAAAGGGAAGAGGAACTAAAGAGCCTCTTGATGAGGGTAAATAAGGAGAGTGAAAAAGCTAGCCTAAAACTCAACATTGAAAGGAACTGAGATCATGACATCTGGTCCCATCACTTCATGGCAAATAGAGGGGAAAAGTGGAATCTGTGACAGATTTTATTTTCTTGGCCTCCAAAATCACTGTGTATGGTGATTGCAGCTATGAAATGAAAGACACTTGCTCTTTGCAAAAAAAGCTATGACAAACCTAGAGAGCATTTTAAAAAGCAGAGACATCACTCTGCTGACAAAAGTCCTTATAGTCAAAGCTGTTTTTTTCCAGTAGTCATGTATGGTTGTGAGAGTTGAACCATAAAGAAGGCTGAGCACTGAAGAGCTGATGCTTTTGAATTGTGTTGCTGTACTAGACGCTTGAGAGTCCCTTGGTCAGCAAGGAGATCAAACCAGTCAATCCTAAAGGGAATCAGTCTTGAATATTCTTTGGAAGGACTGATGCTAAAGCTCCAATACTTTGGCCGTGTGATGCAAAGAGCTTACTCAGTAGAAAAGACCCTGATGCTGAGAAAGATTGAGGGCAGAAGAAGGTGAAGGAGGATGAGATGCTTGGATGGCATCACTGACTCAATGGTCATGAGTTTGAGCAAACTCCAAGAAGTAGTGAAGGACAAGAAAGTCTGGCGTGCTGCAGTTCATGGGGTCAGAAAGAGGTGGGCATGACTGAGCAACCCAACAACAGGAATATAGACATCTGCCTATACTGTATTTGATGTGTATATCTGGCGACATGTAGAATGTCTCTTGACTAGTTTCTCAGTGAAATGGGAAGCACAGTCCTGGTGGTTTAAATTCTTTTCCCCTAACAAAATACATTGAAATCTTGACCTCCAGAATCTGTGAGTATGACCTTATTTGAAAATATGGTCTTTACAGATGTAAGCA
This sequence comes from Bison bison bison, assembly GCF_000754665.1. Lineage (NCBI taxonomy): Eukaryota > Metazoa > Chordata > Mammalia > Artiodactyla > Bovidae > Bison > Bison bison. Next base: position 7,263,538 of record NW_011494951.1, on the reverse strand, counting down.
AGTTAAGATGAGTTGTACTTGATTAGGATTATTTGTAAATCCAATGACTGGTATCCTTACAAGGACAGAGAAATTCGGACAGAGACAGAGACACTTAGGGAGGAAAGTCATGTAAAGATAGAGTCAGAGATTGGAGTCAGGGAGCTACAAGCTTTGCCAAGGTATGCTAGTAACCATAAGAGGCTAAGGAGGGGCAAGAAAGGATTCTTCCCAAGAGCCTTCAGAGGGAGCTTGGTCCTGCCAATACTTTGATTTATGACTTCTTGCCTCCGAACTCCAGGAGAATACATTTCTATTATCTTAAGCCACCTATTTTGTGGTGGTTTGGTTCCAGCAGTCCTTGGAAACTGATACCAGTCTTCAGCTTTGAGTGAGAATAGGGGGAAGGCTTGATGTTTTGATTTCTCATGGATTTTTAAAAAAACTTTTCTTTCTTTGACCTAAGACTTTAAATGATATCAAGCTTCCTTGACATTTTCACTGGCTGTTGCCTATAATGTTACTAGGCCAGTTTTTAATGGACAGAGCATGTCTTCAAGGCTACAGTCTTGGTGGTAGTTTTCTTACCTTTTTGCAATTCCAAGCACGTGACTTCTTGCAGGTAGGATTTAGAAAAGCTGATTGCCACACTCAGAACTGATTGACCCTTCTCCTCCCAATGGGCCTCTGTTGAATCAGTTTATGATTATGTCTTTGCTTTTTAACATTCTTATAAAAATTTTTAACATAGAGGGAAGTTGAACTTTACAGTAAACACCTATATACTCACTGTCTAGAGGAAAAGTTTGGCAGACTTTTTCTGAAAAGAGCCAGATAGTAAATATTTTAAGCTTGGCAAGACATACAGCATCTGTCACAAACTATTGAACTATCCCATTGTGGTGCTTGTCTAGCCATGAAGAATTTACAAATGAATAGATGTGATTGTGCTTTATTTATAGACACTAAAATTTGAATTTTGTATTTCTTAAGTCAGAAATTATTCTTTTTGTTTATTTTCAACTTTTTTCAAAATATGAAAACTGTTCTTAGCTCATGGGTCCTAAGAACAGGTGGCAGACCAGTTTTAACCCACAGGCCATATGTGGTTTATTGACCCCGATCTGGGGTTTGCAATGAATATTCTGTTTTGTTTGCTTGATCACATATCTGTGCATCTGTCCATCCCTCTATCAGTCTAGCAGTTCATCTGTATTTTGAAGCATTCAAAATTAGTTGTAGATAGTACCTTTTATATCTAAACACTTTCATTATACATATCATTACTTAGAGGTCAAGCTTGCGGGGAGTGTGGTAAAATTTTCTTACAGTGAAATGAAAAAAGTCTTAAGTGTAGCATGTGTTGACTTTGTCAGGTCACACCCCTGCATAACCTTTATCCTTATAAAAATACTGAACATTATCATCTCAGACGAGCCCCAGCTTTCCTCCCTGCCCTCCACATCCTGCTGTAGCCATTGCTACGAGCACAAAGCTGAAGTATTGGAATCAGCAGCAGCTGTTGCCGCTGCTGTACCCTCCACTGCCAGAGTGGGAAGAGATTGGTGATGACAAGAATGGGATGCTCACATTTGTTTTCATTGTCCTTCGTTTTCAATATTGGCTGTTTTCTTGAGGGTTAACAGCTCTATGTCCTCCCATTCATGTTCTTGATTTCTTAAGATCTGTAGACTCTTGCTTGTTCCTATTTAAATATGAATGTAAAATTGAGTAGTATTAGTACCTGATCTTGGAGAAGGCAATGGCACCCCACTCCAGTCCTCTTGCCTGGAAAATCCATGGATGGAGGAGCTTGGTAGGCTGCAGTCCATGGGGTCGCTAAGAGTCAGACATGACTGAGCAACTTCACTTTCACTTCTCACTTTCATGCATTGGAGAAGGAAATGGCAACCCATTCCAGTGTTCTTGCCTGGAGAATCCCAGGGATGGCGGAGCCTGGTGGGCTGCCGTCTGTGGGGTCGCACAGAGTCGGGTACGACTGAAGCGACTTAGCAGCAGCAGTACCTGATCTGGGCTTCCCTGGTGGCTCAGACAGTAAAGAATCTGCCTGCAGTGCGGGAGACCTGGGTTCAATCTTAGAGTTGAGAAGTTCCCCTGGAGGAGGAAATGGCAGCCCACTCCAGTATTCTTGCCTGGAGAATCCCATGGACAGAGGAGCCTGGCGGGCTACAGTCCTTGGGGTTGCAAAGAATCGGACATGACTGAGCAACTAAGCACACACACAGTAGCTGATCTAGGTTTTAAAATTTATGATGAAGGTCATTTTTGGATTTTCTTAGTAGTTCTTACCTTGAAGGCGAGGACAGCGTTCAGGGTTTGTACCCTGATTTTAGAGTATTGGTAGTATATTGACAATCAGGCTTCTAACATGTGTGTATAGACAGGTAATATTGGAGACCCCTGTCCATTGTAGATGTTAGAAAGGAATTATTTTGGACTGACTTAGGGGAGTTTACCACTCTTTACAACTGTTTTTCCTTTCTCTCTTTATACCTTATGGCAGTTTAAGGAGAAGTGGGTTTACTGCTGTTTCTCTGGTGGCATTGTACTAGGTCAGCTTGGCTAAACTGGAAATATATTTCCAGAATTTCCTTTCCTGTACTGGTCATTTAGCACTGGTTACAAAAGACATTTTGTGGAAAAGCTGAAAGAGAGAAGTGAAGTGGCAGACATCTTTCTGGCTCTCTGAGGGTCAGTGCTGTGTTCCAGGTGCTGTGGCAGCTCTCACACTGTAGCGCTCATTTGCTAGCTCACCTTGTAGGTGTGGGATGGCAGGTGGACCTGCAGTCCTTCAGCACCTGTCAGATTTCCCCCTTCAGCATCTCTGAGTATTTGCCCTGCATGTGCAGCTCCCTAGAGAAGCTGTGTGTTTCTCCTTTTGGTCACCCTTGGCGTCAGGCTTGGGTTGGTGAGAGAGATGCGAGTTCAGTTTGTCATTACTGTCATCCTCACAGGTTCCAGTTAGTTCTTGCAGACTTCATTTCTCCTTATCAGTTCCAGCTTATCCTGACAGGTTCCAGTTTGTCCTTGCTCTTTATCCAGTTCCCTTCCTGACTGCTGGTCTGGCTGACCTACAGCGTGATTTCAGGCTCAAGACCAGATGCAGGGGCAACAGCCTGTACCTGTTGCTCAGCAGCTCCCACAGTGTTGCAGTCTGACCACTGTAATAAATCTTTCTTCTTATCATCTATACTGTTCTGCCTCATTGATTGAACCCTAATTGATACACCTTGGATATTCTAGGGTTCACAAATTTATAACATTAGATCCCATATTTGGAGAGTTATTTCTACCAGTTTATTTTATCCCAGAAATTTTTCTGTTTCTCTTCTATTCTTGGCACCTTTTCTTTATTTTTTGTTTCCAATGCTACTGTGTATTCTCATTTATAATACTTATCAGTGGCATTTCAAACCTTTAATAGTTTGGATTTAAAAATCCTTATTGTGCTTAAGTATTAGTTTTAAAAACATTTAAACAGTTGTAATCGGAGAAGCCATGAAATTAAAAGACGCTTACTCCTTGGAAGGAAAGTTATGACCAACCTAGATAGTATATTGAAAAGCAGAGATATTACTTTGCCAACAAAGGTCCATCTAGTCAAGGCTATGTTTTTCCTGTGGTCATGTATGGATGTGAGGGTTGGACTGTGAAGAAAGCTGAGTGCCGAAGAATTGATGCTTTTGAACTGTGGTGTTGGAGAAGACTCTTGAGAGTCCCTTGGACTGCAAGGAGATCCAACCAGTCCATCCTTTCTAAAGGAGATCAGTCCTGGGTGTTCATTGGAAGGACTGATGCTGAAGCTGAAACTCCAGTACTTTGGCCACCTCATGTGAAGAGTTGACTCATTGGAAAAGACCCTGATGCTGGGAGGGATTGGGGGCAGGAGGAGAAGGGGGCGACAGAAGATGAGATGGCTGGATTGCATCACCAACTCGATGGACATGAGTTTGAGTGAACTCTGGGAGTTAGTGATGGACACGGAGGCCTGGCGTGCTGCGATTCATGGGGTCGCAGAGTTGGACATGACTGAGCGACTAAACTGAACTGGAGAAGGCAGTGGCACCCCACTCCAGTACTCTTGCCTGGAAAATCCCATGGATGGAGGAGCCTGTTGGGCTGCAGTCCATGGGGTCGCTAAGAGTCGGACACAACTAAGTGACTTCACTTTCACTTTTCACTTTCATGCATTGGAGAAGGAAATGGCAACCCAGTCCAGTGTTCTTGCCTGGAGAACCCCAGGGATGGGGGAGCCTGGTGGGTTGCCGTCTATGGGGTCACACAGAGTCAGACACGACTGAAGTGACTTAGCTGCAGCAGCAGCAAACTGTTGTTAACAGTCTTTTAAAAACAGCTGAAATCTTTTTACCGTAAAGACCCACTTAAAACAGTGAGCTGGGAGTATACCAAAAACCCAAAGAAGTTTTTGGATATAAATGGCCTAGAGTGAGACAGCAGTGTCAGTTTAAATCAGCACTATGGCAGAGGCACAGTGAGAGGTGTTTGACACCCAACCTTGAGACCTATTTTCACATTATGCTCTAGACATGTAATATTATGTGATCAATTATGAAGTAAGGTCTTACACTTTTCTTTTTGGCAACTTTAAAGTTTGATCACCTGTTTCAGTGACATGATTCTCCATTGGAGTCGATTTGTGTATCATTTGTTTTCAACATGTTTCTTTATTATCAGTATATTTTTTATTTCTGAGGTTGACGTTTTTTGTTGGCAGTGAAGTGAAGTGAAGTGGAGTCGCTCAGTTGTGTCTGACTCTTTGCGACCCCATGGACTGTAGCCCACCAGGCTCCTCTGTCCATGGGATTTTCCAGCCAAGAGTACTGGAGTGGACTGCTGTTTCCTTCTCCGGGGATCTTCCCAACCCAGGGATCAAACCCCGGTCTCCTGCATTGCAGACAGACACTTTACCGTCTGAGCCACCAGGGAGACAGAATTATTTAACCATTCAGGTTAATTGATGCCACTTCAGCCCCAAATGAGATTTTATTATAATGCTTTATTTTTTTCTGAGACATATATAAAGGACTATGAAATAAATAATTGTTGAAAAAATTATGCCAAATGGAGACATTAAAAAATATTATTATTATTTTTAGAAATATATTATTAAATATTGGTGAAATAACTTTGTAAAGTATAAGATTATCCTTGATATGGTTTTTAAAAAACACTTATTTCCATGTATTTATATCTCATATTCAAGTATTAGCATACTGAATTATTTAAAATTTATCACTTGTATAATATAAGACATTGGCTTAAAACTGAATACCAAAAATGGTTGTATAGTTTTAGTTTCTTCTTTATTCCTACTTCTTCCCTACCCCTGCCATTTATATAGAGAGTTATAATTGGATATGCTAATATATAGAAACTGTGAACTGAATTCTTAATCAGTGGAGATGAATGTTTTCTGGGCTTGCACCCAAGCTCACTCTTTCCTTCAGATCTTTTTTTTTAACCTTTGAAGATTACTGACACCTATTCTATATTTTAATAAGAAGTGGTGAAAATTGATGAAGAGTTTTTTATGTTTAGTCTTAGGTTCAGAAATGATGTTTTCCTGTTTTGAAACGTTTTTTGTTAGGAATTATCTGTATTTGTGATTTTTCTTAAATAGTTCCTTTTTTTTTAAGAGGAAGCATTTTTTAAAATCCGTTGTCTTATTATTTATTGGCTTATTGATGTATCAGGCTAGCACCATCTTCTGAGAGTTTGTTACATTACAGTTTAATACTGAAGTCTAAGAGATATTTTATAATTAAGAAAATGCTTTAAGTTTTTGTGAGAATTTAAGAATTTTCTTCTATAATCAGTTTGGTTAAAATATGTTTTGATGATCATGAAAACATAACTACCTGTTTGAATTGGACTTTGTTCTTACTATTGTGAGCAATTCAGTTTCCTCTTACAATATTTTAAAGTATTCATTCGGTCATTCATTCATTAATGAGTGCCTTTAACATTCTAAGTACAGTGGTAGTGCAGTCGGTGTGATAGTGCTGTCCTAGCATAGTGTACTTGGTGTACAGGAGGACTTGATGTACAGGTGCAGAAGCAGACTCTTAAGGGATATGCAGGAGTGTGCCATACGGAGAAGGACAAGAAACACCAGACAGTTCAGGAACAAGTAAAAGAATGAATAAAGCCTCAGAAGCTAGGATATAGCCTGAGATATTAAGGGAAATTTAGCTTCCCTGGTGGCTCAGACGGTAAAAGCGTCTGCCTGCAATGTGGGAGACCTGGTTCGATTCCTGGGTCGGGAAGATCCCCTGGAGAAGGAAATGGCAACCCACTCCAGCACTCTTGCCTGGAAAATCCCATGGACGGAGGAACCTGATAGGCTACAGTCCGTGGGGTCACAAAGAGTCAGACATGACTGAGCGACTTCACTTTCCTTTCTTTCACATTTTGTTGTAGCTGTAGCATAGGGTGTAAGGCAGGAAGAGTTGAGAAACGGAGACTATATTTTAAGGAGTTTGGATTTTCTCCTAAGAGCTGTAGAAAGCCCCTCAGGGATTTTAAGCAGAAGAATGATTTGAGCAGTGGTGTAGAGCAAGGGTCAGGAAACTGCAGCTTATGCCGCTTTTTTGTATGGCCAACTACCTGAGAATGGTTTTTACATCTTTAAATGGTTGGAAGAAAATCAAAAGAAGGATAATATTTTCTGACACCTGAAAATTATATGAAAATCAAATTTTAGTGTCCATAAATAGTTTTATTGGAACAGAGCCACACTCATCTGTTTACATCTTGTCTGTGCCTGCTTTTTCACTACAACGGCAGAGTTGAGTAGCTGCTGTAAAGAACATATGACCTGCAAAGCCTGAAATATTTACTGTCTGGCCCTTTACAGAGAATGTTTGCCAGCACCTGGTCTAAATACACCAATTAAATTATAGAGATAGTCAGAATGGGTAGAAAAGCAAGACCCACCCATATCCTGTCTATAAGAAACCCACTTTAAATATGAAGATTCAGATAGGATAAAAGTAAAAGGATGAGAAAAGATAAGTTCTATAAACCCTAATCAAAAGAAAGTTGAAGTAGTTTTGTTAATACCAGAAACAAGGAACTTAGCAGGGATAAAGAAGGCTATTACAGTAATGATCAAAGGGTCAATTCAATAAAAAGCCATCACAGTCCTAAACATATATAAAGCCACCAACAGAAAGAAACTGATAGAACAGAGAAGAGTGATAGACAGATCTACCATTGCAGTTGAGACTTCAATGCTCCTCTCATTACTGATAGGGTAAGTAGAAAATAATTAGTTAAGGATATAGAGACGTGAGCAACATCAACCAGCTAGATCTAACTGACATTTACAGTACATTTACTCTGACAACAGCAGAATACATGTTGCTTTCAGGTGTATATGAAACAAGGCCGTATTCTGACCAATAAAAACAAATTGAAAAGAATTGAATATATTCTCTGACAGTAATGGAATTAAATTAGGAACCAATCACATAAAGATATTTGTAATATCTTTAGTTATTTGGAAATTAAACAACTCACTTCTAAATAACCTAAGAATCAATAGAAAATTAAACATTTTGAACTGAATAAAAATGAAAGCACTGCATATAAAAATTTGTGGGATGCAGCTAAAGTAGTTATTTAGAGAGAAATGTTTAGTGTTACTGAATGCTTACATTTGAAAAAAAGAAAAATCCCTATAGTCCGTAACCCAAGCGTTCATCTCAAGAAAATAGAAAATGAAGGGCAAATTAAATCTAAAGCAAACAGAAGAAGAAAATGTAAAGCTAAAACCAGAAATAAAAGACAGTAGAGAAATTAATGAAATCAAAAGCTGATCCTCTGAAAAGATTGATAAAACTGGATAAACCTCTAGCCAAACTGACCATAAAAAAAGAGAGGAGATACAAATTATAGTATCAGGAATGAAAGAGGAGAATTTGTCGTAAATCCTGTGGATATTAAAAGGAGAATGGGGAATATACTGAGAAGTTTTATTTCCATAAACGACAATTTAAATTAAATGAGCAAATCCCTTTAAAGATATAAACTACCTGAGTTTACTCAAGAAGAAGTAGATAACCTGAATACTGTAATATTTATGGAAAACAAAACAAAACTGAATCCATAATTTAAAATGTTCCTACAAAGAAAACTACAGGCCCAGATGGTTTTACTGGTGAATTCTGCCAAACATGCAAGAAATAATATCAATTGTATGTAAATCCTTCCAGAATCCCAAAGAGGATGGAACGCTTCTGAACTCATTTTGTTGTGACAGCAGTGTTAATCTGATACTAAGCCCAGGAAAAGACAAAGTGACTACAGACTAATATCCCTCATGAATATAGACATAAAAAATTCTTAATAAAATATTAATGAATTGAATTTAGCAGTATATAAAAAGGATACTACATCATGACTGAGTGGTGTTTATCATAGAAATGCAAGGCTGTTTTAGCATTCAGAATCAATTAATATAATTTACTATATCAATAGGCTTAAGAAGAAAAGGCATATGATGATCTCAATAAATACATAAAAAGCATTTGATAAAATTTAATATCCATTCATGGTATTAAAAAAAAAACTGAACAAACTAGGCATGAGGATTGACTTCTTCAACCTGATAAATGGCATCTATGAAAAACCTACAGTTAACATCATACTTGATAGCAAATAAGTGAGAATGCTTTCCTACCAAGACCAGGTACAAGGCAAGGATGTTCACTTTCACTGTTCACCATATTCAACATCATTCTTGAAGTCCTAGCTATTGTAAAACAGTAAGAAGAAAGATACATGACATACAGATTAAAAAGGAAGAAATAAAACTGCAAAATTCTCAGATGATGTGAATAACTACTTCAGAAATCCCTGTGTTGAGAAAAGTGTACAGTTTAATATAAGGTGTAAATATAAGACCCAAATAAAAGATAACTCCCATTTTCAAGGATACAAAGACTCAATATTATAAAACTAACATTTCATCTCAAATTGGTTTACTGATTCAGCATAATTTTAAAACCCAATGCTATTTACGTGTGGTATTTAAACTAACTGACTCTAATATGTGTATGGATGGAAAAAAGGGCCAAGGATAGTTAATATGTTCCTGAATTACATAGCAAATGGTGAGGACCATTTCCTATGCTAGTGATAAAAATTTTTATAAACAGCTTGTAGTAAATACATTGAGGAATTCACTAAAGAAAATAGAGTGGAAATGCTAGAAACAAACCCTCATATAAAGGGAACTTTGATGTTATAATGGAAGTGATATTGAAGATCTTCTGAAAGGATTGTTATAGTTCAGTCGATAAGTCATGTCCAACTCTTTGCAACCCCGTGGACTGTAGCCTGCCAGGCTCCTCGGTCCATGGGATTCTCTAGACAAGAATACTGGAGTGGGTTGTCATTCCCTTCTCCAGGGGATCTTCCTGAACCAGGGATTGAACCTGGGTTTCCCACATTGCAGCCAAAAGATTTTTTTTAAAAAAGAAATTTTTTTTACCTTTTGTGCCACCAGGGAACCCCCGTAAGTAATAATGTACACATCAAAAAGCCTAAGAAGTAACAGAGATATAGTATGAATCTACAGGAATTCATGTTCATTGCTGGGTGAATTGTAAATTGATATAATGACTTTGAAAATAATTTGACATTATTCTGTAAGGTTTAACATTCATAGACCCTAGGATTCAGCAGTTTTATATCTTAAACAGACTGCTGTACGTATGTATCAGGTGACCTGTACTAAGAGTAGTCATGCTGCTTCATTGTTGATAATAGCTAACAATTGGAAGCAATTTAAGTGTCCACTTGGAGGAAAGATATATAAATTGTGGTATATTCATACAAAGATGTGTTATATGGAAATGAAAGTGAATGAAGTATTCCACTTGGGATAACATGAATGAAACAGCATCATGGGGAAAATGACAGTTGTAGAAGATTGTACTGCCTGAGGAGAAAGCTGAGTGAGTTAAGAACGCAGACTCTGGAGATGGACTACGAGGGCCTTGAGTTCTGGCTCCTCTCCTTACTAGAAATGTGTCCTTATATGTTATTTATCCTCTCTATGCTTTATTTTCTCATCTGTCAGCTAGTGGTTATTGTGAGGATTAAATAATTTAATATGTATAATGTGCCTGTAAAACACTTTCAGTTCAGTTCAGTTGCTCAGTCGTGTCCGACTCTTTGCGACCCCATGAATCGCAGCACACCAGGCCTCCCTGTCCAACACCAACTCCCAGAGTTCACCTAGACTCACGTCCATCGAGTCAGTGATGCCATCCAGCCATCTCATCCTCTGTCATCCCCTTCTCCTCCCACCCCCAATCCCTCCCAGCATCAGAGTCTTTTCCAATGAGTCAAGTCTTCACATGAGGTGGCCAAAGTACTGGAGTTTCAGCTTTAGCCTCATTTCCTTCCAAAGAAATCCCAGGGCTGATCTCCTTCAGAATGGGCTGGTTGGATCTCCTTGCAGTCCAAGGGACTTTCAAGAGTCTTCTCCAACACCACAGTTCAAAAGCATCAATTCTTTGGCGCTCAGCATTCTTCACAGTAAATGTTAACTATTCTTATTACTCTGGATTCTGTTGCTATTGGGCAGTTTTGTATTTACTGTTTACTTTTTGTTGTGATTTTAAATCATATTTTATCATTCCCCCTCTCCCAGTGGATCTAATATATGGTCATTGAGGGCAATTAGAAAAGAGAGGAAAATATAAGAAATAATTAAATAACCATAGTATAATTGCCAGTTGAAGCAGTTCTTAACTATTGCCTCTGGTCCTTGCCAGATCCCAGTCTATACTGGTATCTAGGAAAGACAAATACACTTCTTTTTTTTTTCATGCAAAAAAAAAAGGTGCTTTTTTTTTTTTTTTTAATGAAAGACATAAGTGAACTGGGACCTTGTTATACTATGTAGCTATCATGCTGATCTTTGCAAATAAACCTATGTAATACTGGCCAGTATGAGATTCTCCAGTAAGAATTCCTATGGAGACTGCCTGAAACATGAGTTGCTTACTCCATGGTATTACGTTGCAATTTAGACCTATTATTACATTTTAACGTGAAGTTACAGGAGAGGTGGTTATCCATTACCTACCACCAGAGAGAATTTAGATAATTGAGTTAATGGTACTAAATAAGTTGAAATAATATGAATTTTTACATACTCTCCTTCCTGCCCTCTCGATTCTGCCTGCTGTTAATGTTATTCTGGTGACTCTACAGAGTAAATGGTATTTATCATTATCCCCTAAGAATCCCTGTAGGTCTGGTTTTAGATACGTATGTGATTATACAATAGAAAGAGGAGAGTGAAAAAGTTGGCTTAAAGCTCAACATTCAGAAAACTAAGATCATGGTATCTGGTCCCATCACTTCATGGGAAATAGATGGGGAAACAGTGGAAACAGTGTTAGACTTTATTTTTTTTTTTTTGGCTCCAAAATCACTGCAGATGGTGGTGATTGCAGCCATGAAATTAAAAGATGCTTACTCCTTGGAAGGAAAGTTATGACCAACCTAGATAGTATATTGAAAAGCAGAGATATTACCTTGCCAACAAAGGTCTGTCTAACTCAAGGCTGTGGTTTTTCCAGTGGTCATGTATGGATGTGAGAGTTGGACTGTAAACGCTGAGCGCTGAAGAATTGATGCTTTTGAACTGTGGTGTTGGAGAAGACTCTTGAGAGTCCCTTGGACTGCAAGGAGATCCAACTAGTCCATCCTTTCTAAAGGAGATCAGTCCTGGGTGTTCATTGGAAGGACTGATGCTAAAGCTGAAACTCTAATACTTTGGCCACCTCATGTGAAGAGTTGACTCATTGGAAAAGACCCTGATGCTGGGAGGGATTGGGGGCAGGAGGAGAAGGGGACAACAGAAGATGAGATGGCTGGATGACATCACCAACTCGATGGACGTGAGTTTGAGTGAACTCCGGGAGTTGGTGATGGACACGGAGGCCTGGCGTGCTGCGATTCATGGGGTCGCAAAGAGTCAGACACGACTGAGCGACTGAACTGAACTGAACTGATGCAATAGAAATACAGTGCAAAGTAATTATGCAAATCTTACAGCAATATAGAGAATCTATAAAAATATTAGAGAATTACTAGAATCAAAAGTAATTAAGAACTGAAGGATCTGGAGGAGTCAGGTAATAAATAATTGAAGAGAAAATCCACAAGATTCATAATGTATATGGAGAAGTTGAAAGAGTGTGATTTGATAATTAAGGGACTAAAGAAGTCCTTGGTAAAATTGTGAAAACTATGAATATTTTTGCAGCAGTGACCTTCTTTATGATAATATGAAAAATTCAGTTTGAAGAGAAGATTGTCATATTAGTGTAATTTTATTAGACTTTTTAATATAATGATATATACATACAGAAAAGTACATAAAATATATGTGTAGTTTAAAGAATAGCTGTTCCTGTGTCATGAAGTAGAGCATTGCCAAGCACCCCAGAGGCCAGCCAGGTGCCTTTATCAGTCCTTTCTCTTCCTTCAGAGTTAACTGCTATCTTTTGTCCTAACATTTTCCTTGCTGTTCTTCTTAGTTTCATCATCTGTGTATTCTTCACTGATAGTTAATTTTGTCGTTTTAAAATTTCACATATTTCATTAAGAAATGAATGTCTTTCTGTTTTGCTCAACAGGTTTGTGATACTCATTCTTAATTGTGGTGTGAGACTCTAGCTCAGTTTTTCAGTCCTGTATAGTATTCCTGTAAAATGAAAGAATACATATTAGTTTAGACACCTTTGATATTTTGTATTTGTTTTAAGACCCTAAAAATGTTTTTCTTTCTTTTTTAAAAAACATTTGTTTATTTTCTGTTGTGCTGGGTCTTTGTTGCTGTGCAGACTTGTCTCCAGGTATGGCGAGCGGGGACTTCTCCCTGGTTCAGCGCACGAGCTTCTTGCTGTGGTGGCTTCTCTTGTTGTGGAGCATGCGCTCGAGGGCACACAGGCTCCGTGGTGGTGGCGTGTGGACTCAGTAGTCGCAGCTCCTGGACTCCGGAGCACAGGCTCAGCAGTTGTGGTGCATGGGCTTAGTTGCATGCAGGATCTTCCTGGATCAGGGATGGGATTTGTGTCTCCTGCCTTGGCAGGCAGATTCTTTACCACTGAACCACCAGGGGAGCCCCCCAAATATTTATCTTTATTCAACAAATATTTTTGAGTGGCTATTGAGTTTTGTGCTTTTTAAAAAAATTTGTTTTTTGTTTTTAGCTGCTTATAAAAGAACCAAGAAACGTAGCTTAAGTAATAATGAGCTTATTTTCTCGGCGTATTTGATTTCATAAAATCTTAATTTCTGTGAATCTAATACATCGTGAAAAGGAGAATCCTAACCTGAGGGAAACGAACACTGGAAGAAATATGGCAGGTGTCCTTCTTATAGAAAACACACATTAATAGGATAAACGTTAAAAACAGTAGAAATGGGGAAAGGAGGGGAAAAGCATTTCACAAAGAAATTATAAAAAGTAACATATAAGAAAAATGTTAAACTGCATTGAGGTCTTTTTTTAAGATTTATAGTAGAAATTAGTTTCTTTGATGACACCTTTTTTCTTTATGTATTTGTGGAATCCAGTTTCAGGCAGTTGCATTTTTTAAGAAGTTTGGTTTAAGAATCTCCAAAGTCAAATTCTGGTAATTTTTTATTTTCTTGCGTTAGCAATTCTTCTAATACAGTATGATTTACTATGTCATCACAGAAAGACAGCATTAGAGAGTGTGCATGGCAGGGTAAAATTAAACATATGCTCACAATCAAATTAATGTATTTCATCTGTCTTCAACTAATAACAATCTGTCATGTTATCTATCTGAGTAGGGGCATAAACAGTTTATTTTGTGTTTGGAGTAACTTCCTGGAGGTAGTTAATGTGACAAGTAGTTTGTTTGAATTGAGTATAACCAGATCAACACTCTAGATGTTTCCTTGATAACCTAAAAATTACTGTGAAAATCCATACAAGTGCTATATCTGTATTTTGCTTCTTTAAGTTAGACAGCAACATATTTTGCAATAACTTCACAGAGACTATTGTTTTTGCCATTATATATGGACTAAGAAGCATAAATAGTTTATACTTTTAATGCTTTCTTTCTATTAACAGGGAACAGACAATAATGTAATAAGTTAGCATTGTACGGTACTTTCGCTTTTTTAAAAAACATGAAGTAATACATTCTGGTTTGAATGAAAAAGTCATATTCATTATAGAATATGTTCTTAATGGATGTCGAAAAGTGAATATTTAGGAAAATAGAAATATCTTAGGCCAATATAAAGCAATATAGAAACTATTGTGATTTAAAAATTTTGCTTAAAGTTTTATATTTAGTTTGATTAGTAGCTCTGATTATTATATATTTGATACATAGTTTTTAGGCTATTTATTACATTTGGGACTGTGTCTTGGGAGGCTGTTCTGTTCATTGCATCAACGATCCTGTAAGTAGCTGCAGTGGAGATCCTGAACATGGATGCCCGGATGCCAGTAAACAAATAGGACTAAAAAAGAGAAGTTGTCATATACTTGGCTTATTAGCATTAGTGTGTGTATATTAGAAGTCAAAATATATACATAATTTTAAGCACATGTAAATCAAATTTAATAAATTATTAAGGGTATTTTACTTGTCATGTGTGGGCTAATCATGATGGATCATTTTTAAACATTATGTAATTTCACAATTTGTATGTACAGCTGCAAGTACTTTGTAAAGGACTTTATATAATCAAGTGCTAAGGCAGAGTGTCTTATTTTGTAATGCTGATGGGATCAGTTTTATGATTTACTGTTATTAATGAATGTTTTTAAAGTACTAGTAAGCAATAACCAGGTATATAATAGTTCACGTTTTTACAGTAATGAGCATTTAAAGTTTGATATCTTTATTCTCTTAATTAAAACTCTGAATAAAAGACTGTTACGTGATCATCCCCAAAACTAAGGTTCCTTCTTCTTTGTGAGACACTGGCTGGATTTGGAGCAGGATGGTTTGGTTCTCTCTCGTGCTGCAGGTGACTAGCAATGGAACTTTGGTTCAGTCACTCTGAACCTCAGTGTCTTGTGTGTGAAGTTAGCTAATGCTTTACCTGTCTGTCAAGATTGTTATGGGGCCCCTAGGCGTTCTGTAAATTTTGAAATGGATTTGAGGTTCTTCAGAAGTCTCTTGAAGTGGTTTCTCTGCATCTGTTCTGCCCTTCCAGCTCCCTTCTCCTCTTAGTAGCCAGAGTAAATTTTCCCAAAAGGCAAAGATCACATTGTGTCCTTGCGTACAGCCCTCCAGGGACTTTGCTTTGCCATGTTTGAGTGATATCTTTGTGTTTTACCACACATGCTCAGTATGCTTCTTTGTTTTCCTCAGTTGTACTCAGTCATTTTCCCTTTTACATTGTGTCCTAGTGACAGAAACATTTTTCTCTTCCAACTTCGTCCTATCCTGGTTGGCTTATTCTCATCTCTCAGATCTCAGACCAAAGAGGTCTTTCATGGCTACCTTATAAAATTGCCATAGTTGCCATGGCAGATTCAAGCCAATGTATGGCAAAACCAATACACTATTGTAAAGTAAAATAAATAAACAAATTAAAAAAAATATTGTCATAGTTGCTATCTTGCTTCTGGTCACTCTGTTACTCTCTATCTGCTCAACAACTCCCCCACACACAATTTCTGATTATAATTGTTACATTGACTTGTTCATGTATTTGTTTACTTGTTTCAGTCTTTAATGTGAGAATAAGGATAGTATCTATTTTGTTCTCTAATTTATTGCTTACACTTAGCATAATACTTGACATAATAGGTGTTTATTTAATAAACTAATTTTAAAGTGGTGTTTTCTTTTAAAGAAGTACATGAACTATTTTCTTGGTAGCCTGTGATTTTTGCAACTGCATAGTTAATCTGAATCATCTTAGGTTGACTAATATGCAGTGTAATGACTAATGACTTTGTGTATAAGTATAAACCTTGCCATCTTGTATTTTTAAAATTATAACATGACAGTGGCAACTATTTATGTATACAAGATGCCTGAACAGAAAGAAATGTGTCATATTCCTGAAATCTGTAGGAGTGTAACATTTATCATTTACAGTTTTCTTTTGAATAGTCTCTGAAATTAGAAACAAAAGTTGTCACTGTGTAGTTAATAGAAATATTTTGAGTCCAGCAAGGGAAAGTTGAAGGTTTTCCAGTGTATATCATCACCTGTAGGATTTCCTTTCAGTGCTTATATTTTGGCTCAGGTCGACTGGAATATATGAGGTAAGATAAATGAAAGTGTAGTGGTGTATTTTTTATCTACATGTATATGAACCTCTTAGTATCCTATAGAAGACCCTTATGCACCAGCCCTGCTGATTTTACCATCTCTTGGAAGCCAGGTTCTTCAGATGCTTTTGCACACGTTCCTTGGTAAAGAATGTGTGTCTCCTCTGTTTCTAAGGTTGTCTGGATAATTTTTCCTCATCCTTCAGGAGTTAGCTGAAGCATTATCTTCTCTTGTGAGATCTTTCTTGTCCCCCTGTGGAGTCTTAGAAGTTTTCTGTATTGCTCCTGTTGTACCTTATCTTATACAGACCACTGTTGTTCTCTTGGTCTTAGAATTTCATTGTATAATATCTTTCCACATGTGTTCCTCTCAGCCTTCTTAGCAGTTAGCACTTAGAAGACCCTGGATAAATAGTTCATGAATAAATAGATTAATGACAGTAATACTTATTATATGCCAGTCACATACTATGTACCTTGCTATGTACCATTGTTCTGTGTGCTTTATATGTATTTAGTCATTTGATCTATTACATATTAATATTATGTGGTAGGTACTATTGTTGTTCCCATTGCATGAGCAAACTGAGAGAGGTTGGTTGTTCAGGGTTCCACAAACAGAAACCACAAGGCATCAAGCCCAGGCAGTTTGGCTCTGCAGACTGTATTCTTTACTACATCTCCTACATCCTTTCCAAATAAATAGTGAATGATTGAAGAACCATAGTTTCTTCTATTTTTGCCATAATGCAAACATTTGAGAAGTTCAGAAAAGTTATTTCTTTTATTGAGACTAGTGTTTATATATAATCTACCACTCCAGATAGTAAAATAGTAACAAAGATCATCTATTGGGATATGAAAATATTGTTGTAATGACACTTACTTTATGATGATATTTGACATAATGTCATTTTTATCAAGATTGTGTATTGTTTATTAAACACCATTCACTTTCTGTTACTCATCAAAATCTGTTTCTATATCCTGATATAAAGGCCACTTTATCCTGAAAGTTATCAAGATAAGTAAAGTTTGAACCATCACATCAGTTTAGGGGATTAGTGTCCCATTGGAATCAGCAGGACCAAATGAAGGATGAAAGTGACAGCTTTAGATTCAGAATTCTCATGTGTTGCTTCTAAATCAAAGCTTTGTTCTTCATTAAAACCAAAAAAAAGCATCTTAAGAATATATCATAAAATATTTATGGTTGAAATGACATGGCTTTGATTTGCTTTAAAATAAGAACGTGGATATGGATGAAACAAGGTTTGTCATGACTTTATAATTTTTCACATATTTTGTATTTTCCAGCAAAATGAATTAACAAAAGGAGAATGCACTTTTGTTTTCATACTGTTTTCCATGTACATATTACTTGAACTGTTTAATGGCAGAAGAAAGAACATTTCTCCAGTAGTTTACATTTGGTTTGTATTTGTTTCCCTGGTAACTAAAAATGTAATTGCCTTTCAATTTATAATTAAGTTTGATGTAATTTTTAAACTGTTCTGTTGAATATGACATAACCAGAATCTAAGAGATGGTTGTAATGCTGGATTTTATGATCTGACTAATTATAACTTCAAGTTTTCATTAGTTAATAACTCAAGACCCTATATAGGCTCAGGAATAGGTTTATTGTTAACAAGAGTGATGAAAATCTATATTTTATGTTAGTTAAGGTAATTAGTGGTAAAGAATCTGTTCAATCCCTGAGTCGGGAAGATCCCCTGGAGAAGGAAATGGCAACCCACTCCAGTATTCTTGCCTGGGAAATTCCATGGACAGAAGAGCCTGGAGGGCTACAGTCCATGGGGTCACAAAAGAGTTGGATATGACTCAGCAACTAAACACCACCACCAACAGTCTGTATTAGTTAAGGCAATGCTAAATGCTATAAACAGACAGTCCCTGAAGTTTCACTATCTTAACACAATAACAATTTATTTCTTACTTATATAAAGACCAAACCCTGTTACTGCTTATCAGTGTCTCATCTCCCTTTCAGAAACCCAGACTCCTTCCATTTTTCTGGAACTGCCATTTTCAATAGATGGCTTCATAGGTTACTGTGAAAAAGGAAAGTAAGGACTGTCACACCAGAGTTCAAGCCTAGTAGTGATCAGTTCAGTTCAGTTGAGTCACTCAGTCCATGCCCAACTCTTTGCGACCCCATGGACTGCAGCACGCCAGGCCCCCGTCCATCCCCAACTCCCGGAGCCCACGCAAACTCATGTCCATTGAGTCCGTAATGCCATCCAACCATCTCATCCTCCATCGTCCCCTTCTCCTCCT
Source organism: Bison bison bison (assembly GCF_000754665.1). Taxonomy (NCBI): domain Eukaryota; kingdom Metazoa; phylum Chordata; class Mammalia; order Artiodactyla; family Bovidae; genus Bison; species Bison bison. Next base: position 7,244,913 of record NW_011494951.1, on the reverse strand, counting down.
GCCCTCAATCTTTCCTAGCATCGGGGTCTTTTCTAAGGAGTCAGCTCTTCGCATCAGGTGGCCAAAGTATTCGAGTTTCAGCTTCAACGTCAGTCCTTCCAATGAACACCCAGGACTGATCTCCTTGAGGATGGACTGGTTGGATCTCCTTGCAGTCCAAGGGACTCTCCAAGAGTTTTCTCTAACACCACAGTTCAAAAGCATCAATTCTTCAGCGCTCAGCTTTCTTTATAGTCCAACTCTCACATCCATACATGACTACTGGAAAAATCGTAGCCTTGACTAGACAGACCTTTGTTGGCAAAGTAATGTCTCTGCTTTTTAATATGCTGTCTAGGTTGGTCATAATTTTCCTTCCAAGGAGTAAGCGTCTTTTAATTTCATGGCTGCAGTCATCATCTGCAGTGATGTTGGAGCCCCAAAAAATAAAGTCTGACACTGTTTCCACTGTTTCCCCATCTATTTGCCATGAATTATAGTAAAAATTGTACATATTAATTTTTCAAACAGCTTTCCAACTTCTTATCCAAATTATTCTTGTTAGCCAAAGTTAATTGGCTTCTAAGACTTCCATCTCATGTACCATGTGAGTTTTAAGAATATGGCGGATAGATTTAGTATCTTGATAACTTATTTTCTTTTGTTCCATTTTAATTTCCAGGTTAAGGTGAGTGAGCTAAGGGATTTTTTGGGGGGCTGAGCGCAGTTGGTTTTGACAGTGAAAAATTTGGGTTTTCTTGTCTGTCCAACACCATCTTAGAATTTTTTCATCTCGTGTTTTTTTAATCTCCGTTTATGTCAGCTACACAAGAAAGCCTTTGACATTGTTATTATTGATTTACTTCCTGCATTCTTATCCTATACAGTTCTGACCTTCACTTTTCAGACCCCTGTTTCTACCCTTTCTTAACTTCTGAGATTCTTCTATTGGGTCTTCAGGAACTTACAAATAAGATATCAGTAAAATTCCTATACTCTCAACATCTTCCTTGAACCAAAGTTTTTAAACTACTTCTGTCACTTAGCTCTCCTGTAAGGACAGTACTGCTGTCTCCTGAAGCTCTTTCAAATATTGACGTCCCCTCCTGTATCTGCCTTATCACTAGTACTGGAGGGTGGGTAGTGACCTTCTTGTTATTGCTCTTTCCAGATCTTTCTTCTTTATCTTGCCTAAAAACCCTTAGATTTGACTATCAAGCTGTATGATTATACATGAGCCAACCCCTGAATCACTCACTGCCTTGAATTTCTTAAAGATTTTGATTCCTGGGTCAGTCACTGCATTACTATTGCTTTCTTGATTAGCAATTTTAGTTGCATACCGATTCTCCTTTTAATACTTTGGTCTCTCAGTTCCTTGAATTCATCGTCTGCTATAATGTTGCCACCCATCAACACTAACATAGTGTTTGTTGTTGTTGTTGTTGAAGGATAATTGCTTTACCGAATTTTGTTGTTTTCTGTCACACCTCAACATGAATCAGCCATAGGTATACGTGGTTATTCTGAAGACTTACTCTCTCCATAATATCAATTATCACTTTCTTGTGTCCCAGTTTGTCTGTTATCTCTCATCTTTGGTAACCCAATTTCAGTAATTTTTAAACCCACTTAAGACTTTGACATTGCTTAATCTTACCAATTTTTCATTTTCCGAATTCCTCTTCTTATCTAACTTAAATTCCATGCTTTTTTCAATATAATCTACTCCTTAACATTTTTTATCTTCAATTACCTGCCCTTCTTTTCAGTAATTGTACATGATTGGGAAAACTCCAGCACTACTGAACTGTAAACCTTTATCTGCTCAGCAGCTGCATCCATGCAGCTGTGTGTACCTGGAACAACACCTACGATACACTGTTTCACTTAAAGTCCAGGTTAAACTATCTTCAAGTGATTCTCTTTATCTTCTACATGCATGGCAAATCTATTAGTATTTCTTACTCACTTTTTATTCCCAAAATATATTGAGAATCTACCCTACTTTTTATCATCTCTCTTGCTCCCACCTTTGTCCAAACTACGGTCTTCTCTTTCCTAGAGTTTTACTGTAATCTAACTCAGTGTCTTCTCTGCTTTACATTTAATTACAGTTTATTTCCCAGTAGCTCAGCAGTAAAGAATCCACCTGCAATGCAGGAGATGCAGGTTGAGAAGATCCCCTGGAGAAGGAAATGGCAACCCACTCCAGATTTTAGCCTGAGAAATCCCATGGACAGAGGAGCCTGATGGGCAGTCCATGGGGTCGTGAAAGAGTCAGACAGGACTTGGTGACTAAAACAACAAACAGTGGTTTATTTAGCAGCCCCAGCCTTTTAAACTGTAAGATGACATCTTAAAATTTTTTTTTTTCCTTACAAACCTCCCAGTAGCTTTGCATCTCTCTTTTAGTGACCTATATAGTTCCTGGCTTTTAAAACTTCATTTCCTGCTGTTTCCCTCTCTTGCTAACTCATCAGCCACTCTGGCCTCCTGGCTTTTCTTTGAGTGTGGTGAGTGTGGTCTTCACCTTAAAGGGTCTTTGACCTACGTGTTTGAAAGAGTAATTCCTCTCATGTATATTTTATTTTTTTTCAATAAGATATATCAACATTTGCAATACTTTGTAATTTACTTGTTGGTCTGTTTCTCTGAATTAAAATGTAAGGTCATTGTTACATATGCAGCTCTTAGGACAGTGCCTAGCCATGTCTGTGTTTGTGTTAGTTGCTTAGTTGTGTCCGACTCTTTGCGACCCCATAGACTGTAGCCCACCAGGCTCTTCTGTCCATGGAATTCTCCAAGCAAGAATACTGGAGTGGCCATTTCCTTCTCTTTGCCTAGCCATAGTAGGCACTCAAATATTCGCTGAATGAGTAGAGTGAGTGATCAGTAAACTGGTTATCCATTGAAATTGTTAAGCATACTTTAAGCAGGGTATAGTATAGTAGAGCTGAAAGAAAGTTGCATATTACAATGTTAATGCCCATGTCTTTCAGTTGTTTAGGTATTGGAAGGATATACACCAAAATTTTAACAGTAGTTGTTTCTAGTTAGTGACATTTTTTATATCCTTATGATAATTGTTTTTCTGAATATTTGGGAAATGTTTATGTATTAATGCTGTTGGGAGATTTTAATTCCGTTTTCAAAAATAAAATACAGGAACTAGCTGTATTAAAATAAGAAAATAATAAGAGTAAGTATTTTATTAAAAAAAATAAAATACTGGTTCACTGAAGTAGGGTCCCCAGCCCCTGGGCCATGGACTGGTACCAGTGTTTGGCCTGTTAGCTACTGGGCCGTACAGCAGGAGATGAGTAGCAAGACGGTGAGCGAGCAAAGCTTCATCTGTCTTTACAGCCATTCCCCTTTGCTCACATTGCCTCCTGTCAGATGTGCGACAGGCATTCTCAAAGGAGTGAGAACCCTACTGCGCTTGAATTGGTCATGGAAAAATTGTCTTCAAGAAACTGGTCCCTAGTGCCAAAATGGTTGGGGACCCCTGCACTGAAGGATATAAGGGAAATTAAATCATATCAGTAAGATGGTTACCACATGTATGCTAGATGAATACTGGATAATAATTTTAAGGATGCTTTCAGAAATCGAAGAAATGGAAGAATTCATCAGTATCTCACTGTAGTTTCATTGTCAGAATTTATTTCTGGATTATTTAGAATGAAGTATTCTAGTAACTAGGGCTTTCCTGGTGGCTTAGCAATAAAGAATCCATCTGCCAATGCAGGAGACATGGGTTTGATCCCTGGGTCAGGAAGATCCCCTGGAGAAGGAAATGGCAACCCACTCCAGTATAGTTGCCTGGGTAATCCCATGGACAGAGGAGCCTGGTGGCTATAGTCCTTGGGGTTGCAAGAGTCACAGCTTAGTGACTGAACAACAACAGACTCTAGTAATTAAGGCCTTTTAAATTTTGCTCACTAAATTCTAACACAACAGAGGAAAACAATGGTCAAATTCTGCCAGGGCCTTTTCTATATCTGCTGTGTCATTCTCAAAATCTCGGTTATTTAAGATAACTTTTATGTTTCTTAATGGTCTTTTATGTTCCTAATACTGGTGGTAATTTTTTTAGGACCTGGATTGTATCTCTTTGGGTTCTCACTGCCTACCATAGAGCTTGGTATATAATAAATACTTACTGAATAATTTTGTATCAATTGATTAGTGATAGTTATTAGTCTCTAATGATTATCTTTGTTAGGGAAAAAACTTTTGCCTAGTAAATCCCCCAGTGCTATATAGATAAATTTATAGTAGTTTATCTGTGTAAGTAGTTGAGGAGTTATCTGGTAGGCAAGTGGAGAAGGGAGAGAAGAAAGAAAGGAAGAAAGACACAACCGTGGCAGACTGTGTTCCATTAGAAAAGACAAACGTACATACATGTTGAATGACAGACTTTATTTTTTTAATTTGACAGTGATTTCACTGGGGAATTTTCCTAGTGACATGATTTGTTCTTACTCTTGTTGAATTAGGAAAGTATTCTAACTTCAATATTATGGTAAACTAGATGTACAAATGTCAGTGCTAATAGTTTAGTATTTTAGTCGTCAACAAATTGATGCCTGTGGTATCTGGACATTTTTTGGCCTCTTCTTGTAAATAAAGTCTCAGTGATGTTTAAGGAACAGCAAGTTGTGGCCAGAAAAGAAAAAAGGTGCATATTATCCTAGTTAAGCAGTATAAATGGGGCTCAGGAATCCCCCAGTAGATCAAAAATCTCCTAGAGAAAGATCTCTTGAGCTTACAAACTAAAGACCTTCAATGTAATTTCAAATAAAGACTTTTACGTATTATGAGAGCATTTTTAGTTGATAATCAATTGCCACTATTATGTAAGCTTACTAGATTTGCAAATTTACAAGTTTTTACAAGTCAGTTGGGTCCCTTCCTCAGGAAATCAGTTTAAGTTTTTTTTTCCTATATTGACTCAAAGAGCCTAGTTGTCCTTAAATCCTGTGAATATATTTGCCTTATAATTTGACAGCATTGAATCAACACCCTTATAGGGTTTGTAGTGTTGTAAAAAGAGAAACTGTTCAATAAAAGATCACATTTGAAAAAATTAGACTGTGTTGGATAAAACCAGTATTGGATATGAGTACTATGCTTTGCTTTAAAGCACCTACCACTATTCAAGAAAATATATTCTGGCCCATTACTGCTTTGAGAATGGACACTTTTAGAATTGGAAAGCAAATGAGCTATGTCTTTGTGAAATTAAGCCATAACTGTAAATAAAGTAAGTAGACAATGAAATATTGATATCTTTTGGCAGAAAATTAATAATGTGCTTGTGTTAACATTAAAGTTTATAGAGATTACAGAACTATTGTAATTAATATATTAAGGTAATTAAACTTTCAAACCAAATATGCTGTGGAAAGTATATGTTACAATTAATCACTATGTTTAAATGCGTTATACTAATGCATATTTTTTGAGTATCATCAAATGTGCCTCAAACTATATAGATAATAGGAATGATAGCTTTTAGTTTTCTGGGCACTTAACATGTGCTGGTCATTGTGCATAAAAGTGAAAGTCACTCAGTTGTGTCTGACTCTTTGCGACCCCGTTGACTATACAGTCCGTGGAATTCTCCAGGCCAGAATACTGGAGTGGGTAGCCTTTCCCTTCTCCAGGGGATCTTCCCAAGCCAGGGATCGGGTTGAACCCAGGTCTCCTGCATTGCAAGCGGATTCTTTACCAGCTGAACCACCAGGGAAGCCCCATTGTACACTAAACATGGATTAATTCTCAAAGAACTTTGTATATAATAGATCCATTTGTTTTTCCCAGGTTTTAGATTTAGAGACTGAAGCATAAAGAGATTAAAAGAATTGCCCCAAATTATACCGCTAGTGTATAAGCTGGGGTATAATCTTGGAAAAGAAGTCACATTTAAACTTATTAAATATTTATTGATTGACTTTATTACTGAATTTTGTTCTCTGTTTTTGTTTACCTTTCTAGTTGATTTGGAGCATATGCGAACAGTAAAACCTGAAAAACACTTAAGATTTTGCCAGGAAAATGGTTTTAGTAGCCACTTTGTCTCAGCAAAGACAGGAGACTCTGTAAGTAAGATAATGAATGCTAAATATTATAAATGATGTTTTACTTTTATTTACTAATACTCATAGGAAGTATACTTCCATTACTTAACTTTTAGATTAATTCCTATTGAAGACATAAAATACCATTAGGTTATATACAACATGCTTATTCTATTGATACTCCTCTTATAATTTATTTAACATAATTTCATGGTTCTTTTAGGGAATTAAAAATACAAAAGTTAAAAAGAATATAAATCACTCATAATCTCACCCTCCAGAGATGATCATTCATAACCTCATATGATAGTCTCATTTTCTGATGCTGCTGCTACCACGGCTAATGGACTGCGTTTACTGAGTGCCTACTTTGTGATGGACATGTACTGCTTTGATTATCTCTATTTAGTTGTTAATTAATTAATTGTATTTGAATGGATGCTTATTCTGTAAATCACCATAACCATTTAAATAAGAAGTTTAGAATGATGTTAAAATATTTTTGAATTAGTCTAAAATATCTTCACATGTAAGTCAGATTTATTTTCTAGAAATCATAAGTAATTATCTTTGTTTTATAGAATAGTCTTATGTTGTGGGGGTTCAGGGTACACAGAATAAGTGGTGGAGATAGGATTTGTAAACCTAAGGATTGACATTCCAGGGTTCACCATATTAACCATGCTAAATGTTTATTTTTTTAAAAATTGAGATCATAATATAGAAATAATTTTGTATTTTTTAATTTAATATGTTTATCTGTAGAAAATTTTCTTGTGTCACTTAATATTACTAAATAGATTAAAATCTCACTAGATTTAATAATCCATTAAATAAATGTTCAGATTTATTCAACCAGGTCCCTATTGTTAGATATATAGATTGTTTCCAAGTTCAGGACATTGTAAAATTTTGTCTGTAAGTTTTGATTATTTCCTTGGAAGAGAATTGAAACCTTTTGCCAAATTACCACCAGAAAGCCTAAGTTAATTTATCCTACCATCAGCATTGTATGAGTGCCATATCTCTGTAATCTTTTTTAACATTCAGAATTTATTTATTTTTAAAACTTTGTCAGTTTGGCAGACAAGGGATTAAAAGGTATTTTACTATTTAAATTTCTTTGACTGTTATTGAGCTTGAAATTTTTAAAATTTTATTGCCTACTTTCTGCTTATTATCTGTTTATAATATTATGTACTTATTATAAATTTATTTATTGTTGATTTTCTGCTTATTACCTGTTTATTATATTTTTGTTGCTTTTTAAAATTTTCTATGACCTTTTTGTGTTAGGGATAACATAACAGCCATTTGTCATAATTTTTGCAAATATTCTCTTTCCGCTGCCCAGATTTTTGTTTGATCGTTAATTTTCTTGACATTTTCAACCAAAGGACGTTTGAATTTTTCTGTGGTTTAATCTTCTTCATGTTTTCCCTGTATGATTTCACTGATGGTTTATATGCTCAGGGTAAATATTAAATAATATAAAAGTTATTTAATCTTTTGAGGGATCAAACTCATTTAAAAATGTGATGTGTTAGAACCCTTTACCCAGGATAATGCTAATGTGAGACACCTACCTACTTTAAAAATGTATACAGTATCAATATTCCTTGATAAACCCATCCATGAATTGGGCTTTTACCCTCACTTATCTTCCTGGGGGTCTCTTGTCATTTTAGAATTATTTTAATTTCCAGTATTTTAGCTTGTGTTTAACGACTTAGTATTTTTTGTGTACTTTTAAAAATCCTCATTGTTTTCTTTTTAAAGGCAACTTTGAAATGGTTTGTTCTTGTGAAGTCACTTTACGTCATCTCCAATCATGGGTTACTTCCCTTCATTGCTTGAGAAGTTGATCTCCGGTCTTACTGTACTTTCTCTGATACTACCTTTGTCATATTTCTTAGTGGTGTCAGTATCTTTGTTCACCACCCCACCTCATCCATGCACCCCCATGCTCTGTCATTACAGATTACTGTAGCCCTTCTGTTATCTCATATCTCAGTATCAGGCATGCTAATCACTGACCAGCTTGAATGCCCTAGTCCAGTCAGTCTGCAGCCGCAGCAGGGCCTACATGACATTGATCCTAACACTTGCCCCTGACCTTTCATGTCCTCATTTTCCTTTCTTCCTTACTCATGGTCAGTCAAAATCATTACCATGCAATACTCTGTCAGTTTCCTTTCCCGTCAGTCACTTTATCTGACTTATTTGACTAAACCTTGACTACGCCCCTTTATATGATTGCACTCATGTATTTGAACATGACGAGAGAAAAAAGCTTAGAGGCATGTTGGAGGTTTCACTTACAGTCCACAGTCAGCTCACCTCAAGTGGACCTTAATGCTGCTTAGTACTTATGTCCTTAGGCCATTGTCTCTCTCCTTCACCTAGATGAGTGTTTCATAGCTTCTCTTCTCAAATCTTCAAACCTTCATCATCCATTCTGTTAGCCGATTCCCTTGTTTCTTATTTTATTAAAAAAATATTGAAACAAAGGGAAGACAACTTTGACATACTCTTGCCACCTCGTCTCCCCCAACTCTCCTTCCCACCCACTGTCCATTCCCACCTCTCTGTCTCCTCTGAGATTCCTGTGGGTTGGGCTGTCTCTGCTCGTAGCTAGGCTCAACTCCTCCCTTGTGCATTAGTCCCATGTGTCTTTGCCTCGTAACAAACATGGCTTAAAATTCTCACTCCTGCATCGTTTTTTTTCCTGTCTACTGGATTATTCTATCAGCACATGAAATGTTATGACTTCTCTTACCTTAAATATAAGAAAATGCTTGATCACCCACATTGTTAGCTGTTTCTTACTCTTTGCTACTTACCAGTAGAATGTTTTCAAAAGAGTTATCTCCAGTTCTCTCCTCCCGGTTTGTCTTCAACAGTTCCAGTCAGACTTTTGCCCCTAATATTTACCCCAAAATGCTCTTATTAAGGTCATCAGTGACCTCCTTTTTGCTCAATTCAATGGCCAGTTCTTAGTCCTCATCTTACTTGATTTAGTTGTAGCATATAAAATAGTTGATCACTCGCTCCTCTTTGAAATACTTTGTTCACTTAGTTTCCAGAATACTACATCTTCTGGTTTCCCTCCTACCTTGACAACTACTCTCTTATCACCTTTGCAGATTCCTTCATTGAATTGCCCTAGGCACAGTCCTTGGATATCTCTCTTTTTTAAACTTATTCCCTTTGTGACCTCATCTAGTCTCATGGCTTTGGCCAAACCTCTTTAAACTCCAGACTCATACACCCCAGCACTCCTGCTTAAGTGTCTTAAGAGTCAGTCCAGTTTAATGCAGGATTCAGGTCCAGAACTGAGCTCTTGATATTTCTTCGTCAGATCTTTTCCAGTCTTCCCCACTTCAGTAAATAGTAGATCTCCTATCTGTTGCTAAGACCACGAAGATTTTGGAGTCATCCTTGACTCCTGTCTTTGACATACCACAACTCTCACCAAGTCCTGTTTTTCTGCTTTCAAAATGTGCCCATAATCTGGTGACTTTTCTTGCCATTGCCACTGCTGCCACTTTGTTTCAGGCCTCCATCATCTCTTACATTAGTGTTCTTGCCAGGTTCTCTTTTTGACCCTTGATCTTCTATAGTGAATATTCAGTACAACAACCAGATTGACCTTGTTAAAACAGAAGTCACATCAAGCCACCCTCCATTTCATTCAGAGTGAATGAAAGCCAAAGTCCTCCCCATAATAGCCCAACAGATCTTACCTGATTTGTTAGGCGTACCTGATGCTCTTAGTCACTCTGCTGTTTTTCTTTTACAGTCCTCCTTTTCTCTCCATTTCACCACACTAGCTTTCCTGTTTCTCCTTGAACTTTGACCATCAGTGAACTATAATATGTAATGCTCTTTGGGGTACAAATGACATAAGCCTTTTGGGGACATCATCTCTTTTTGATTAGAAGTTAAAATTAAGTTGTTGAAAGTGAAAGTCGTTCAGTCCTGTCTGACTCTTTGCAACGCCATGGACTGTACAGTCTGTGGAATTCTCCAGGCCAGAATACTGGAGTGGATAGCCTTATTGAAGTTGTGATAAATATTCAGTAAGTAGTCATGAGTACAAAAAAGTTCTTCATGACCCAGATAATCATGATGGTGTGACACACTCACCTAGAGCCAGACATCTTGGAATGTGAAGTCAAGTGGGCCTTAGGAAGCATCACTACGAACAAAGCTAGTGGAGGTGATGGAATTCCAGTTGAGCTTTTTCAAATCCTAAAAGGTGATGCTGTGAATGTGCTACACTCAGTATGTCAGCAAATTTGGGAAACTCAGCAGTGGCCACTGGACTGGAAAAGGTCAGTTTTCATTCCAGTTCCAAAGAAAGGCAGTGCCAAAGAATGCTCAAACTACTGCGCAGTTGCACTCATCTCACACGCTAGTAATGCTCAAAATTCTCCAAGCCAGGCTTCATTCAGCAATATGTGAACCGTGAACTTCTAGATGTTCAAGCTGGTTTTAGAAAAGGTGGAGGAACCAGAGATCAAATTGCCAACATCCGCTGGATCTTGGAAAAAGCAAGAGAGTTCTAGAAAAACATCTATTTCTGCTTTACTGACTATGCCAAAGCCTTTGACTGTGTGGATCACAATAAACTGTGGAAAATTCTGAAAGAGATGAGAATACCAGACCGCCTAACCTGCCTCTTGAGAAACCTATATGCATGTCAGGAAGCAACAGTTAGGACTGGACATGGAATAACAGACTGGTCCCAAATAGGAAAAGGAGTAGGTCAAGGCTGTATATTGTCACCCTGCTTATTTAATTTATATGCAGAGTACATCATGAGAAATGCTGGGCTGGAAGAAACACAAGCTGGAATCAAGATTGCAGGGAGACATATCAGTAACCTCAGATATGCAGATGACACCACTCTTATGGCAGAAAGTGAAGAGGAACTAAAAAGCCTCTTGATGAAAGTGAAAGTGGAGAGTGAAAAAGTTGGCTTAAAGCCCAACATTCAGGAAACTAAGATCATTTCATCTGGTCCCATCACTTCATAGCAAATAGATGGGGAAACAATGGAAACAGTGTCAGACTTTAATTTTGGGGGGCTCCAAGTTCACTGCAAATGGTGATTGCAGCCATGAAATTAAAAGACGCTTACTCCTTGGAAGGAAAGTTATCACCAACCTGGACAGCATATTGAAGAGCAGAGACATTACTTTGTCAACAAAGATCCGTCTAGTCAAGGCTATGGTTTTTCCAGTAGTCATGTATGGATGTGAGAATTGGAATATAAAGAAAGCTGAGTAGTGAAGAATTGATGCTTTTGAACTGTGGTGTTGGAGAAGACTCTTGAAGAGTCCCTTGGACTGCAAGGAGATCCAACCAGTCCATCCTCAAGGAGATCAGTCCTGGGTGTTCATTGGAAGGACTGACGTTGAAGCTGAAACTCGAATACTTTGGCCACCTGGTGCGAAGAGCTGACTCTTTAGAAAAGAACCTGATGATGGGAAAGATTGAGGGCAGGAGGAGAAGGGGACGACAGAGGAGGAGATGGTGGGATGGCATCACCGACTCAATGGACATGAGTTTGGGTAGACTCTGGCAGTTGGTGATTACTGGGAGGGCTGCTGTTCTGCAGTTCACGGGGTTGCAAAGAGTCGGACACGACTGAGCGACAACTGAACTGAACTGAGTCGTGAGTAAGTAGGGGTCAGAATAAACTCGGATATTTAGGGGGTAAAGACAAGATATGCAGACAAGCAAAGACTATTGGAGCTCCAGGAATCATAGTGGACCCCATATAAGCTATCTATGTACGAAAGGATGTTTATAGAAGTCTTTGCAGATTTTTGTTTCATGATACTGGATTGTGAAAGTGAAAGTCACTCAGTGGTGTCCGACTCTGCGACCCTGTGGACTATACAGTCCATGGAATTCTCCAGGCCAGAATACTGGAGTGGGTAGCCTCTCCCTTCTCCAGGGGATCTTCCCAACTGAGGGATCGCACTCAGGTCTCCTGTATTGCAGGCAGATTCTTTACCAGCTGAGCCACAAGGGAAGCCCAGGAATACTGGAGTGGGTAGCCTATCCCTTCTCCACTGGATCTTCCTGACCCAGGAATCAAACCGGGGTCTTCTGCATTGCAGGCTATCAGGGAAGTCATATACTGCTACTTTTCTGTTTGACAAAATACAGTAAAGTTTACTAAGTTTTTTGCTCCAGAGAGAATTTATTAAAATTGATTAGAATCTTAGAGATTATGAAAGAGTGGAAAGTAAGACCTTTCAAGGCAGGCTAATGCCATATCAAAGATCAGTGTAAAATTGGCAGTGAAAAACTTTACCCTACTTTCATTTTCTTCAGGACTTACAGCAGTTTATTATTTGGCTAGTAGTCTTTTTTTTTTTTTTATGTCATAGCTGTAATTAATTATGTTAACTCTTTAAAAGTGTAAGTTTTTCAGGATAAGTGTGTAAATTTAGACCAGTTCAGTGAAGTGTATGAATTTTCAAATTATGGTTTAATCATTTAAAAAATTATTATACTTTAAATGTTGCTGTATTTGACAAATGTATTTTTGGAACAACCTGGTACATCATATTTTTGCAGCTCTTGCTGTTTATCATTTTTTAGAAAGTTCAATTTGTTTGAAGGTAACTTAGACATGCCTGTTTTAAATCATTTAAACCTGTTTTTGTTATGCAGGTCTTCCTGTGTTTTCAGAAAGTTGCTGCTGAAATCCTTGGAATCAAGTTAAACAAAGCAGAAATAGAACAGTCACAGGTGATTATATTGAACTGTATACTTAAAAAAAATAATTTATTTCTTAAAAGACATTAATTTTCTCTCTGAATCCTTTTACATTTGTGCATTCTATGTACATATCCCTAACAGCCTTAAAAATAGATTGTGTGTATGAGTCATTGTTTATTGCAGAAGATGGAGGATGTTAAGTTTTTGCCAAATGATGATACCTTGAAACCTCATTTTGTCTTTTTTTGGTTGGAAAAATGAGATTAATGTAATAAAAATTTCATCAGCAGTTAAATAATGGCTAAGGAACTGACCATATTATTTTGTACTTCTTTATTTAAGTTCTTCTTCCATGATTACTGTATAATATCCTTTTTATGTTTTATATAAAATCCCAACTATTTATTAAAGTTTAGCCTTAAGTAGTAAGAGTTTACCCTATTTGGCATCTTCTATGTTTGGTTTGGTGAAACACTATAAAAAATAGTGTTGCTCTCTGTTCTTCTGTAAAATATCCTGCATTGTAATATTAATTCTTGATGTTATTTTATTGTTAATTTAATAATGGTATTAATTATTGAGGATTTCTGAATTCTTCCACTCTTCCTAGACAGTTCTCTTAGACTAAGAAATAAACATGAATACCAATAGTCAGCTGCTTAAAGATACAGTAGCACACTACTTTACATGTTTGATTGAATAAAAAAATCAGAGCCTGTAGTTTAAAATTAGACTTCAGAAGTGGTTTGCTTAGAAGCAACATATATTGATAAATAACATTTTCCCTCAACCCTCTCTACTTTTTCCCTGCTTTGTGAAGCTACAAAGGTATAATGATCTTTCTCCATCCTTAAATTTTTCTTTAATTCTTTTTGAGTTAATTCTGTGTCTTCTTTTCATGGTTAGTCTTTGTGTGTGCATGTTTTTAGACAGTTTAAGCAAATATCAATTGAAAATTGTTATGCTGATATGGCTGTTTCTAGAGCTTCATTTAAATATTTGGAACTCTGGAAATCTACCTTTACTTCTCACTATTCAAAAGACATTTCAACACTTACTGTGGCCAGACACAGTGTTTAGCTATTTGTGCCTTATAAATTGTTCCCAGACCAAAGTAGTTACTTGATTTTGGCCTAGGAGGATAGATACAAGAAGAGAAATCAGTGATTTGCTTGACTATACAGACCTTGGCAGATCCAAGAAGTCACGTGATGCCTCTGCTTTGTAGCTTCACTTTCTAAATGATGTTTGTGCCTGGTTAACTAGGTAGTCCATCAGTGATTTTCAGGCGATCATAAATGATTAATTGATCATATAAGTGTGGTTTACTGCTGGATCCAGAGGAGATTTAAGAGTTTAAGATGCAGTGAAGAAAATTAATAAATGTGCCAGCTACTGTTACATCATTTAATCCTTACAATAACTCTGGGGCAGGTGGCACTTCATCATTTTATGGTTGGAAAACTGAGACTGCAGAAAGGTTAAGTAACTCGATGTGCTTATCCACAGCTGGGCAGTGGTGGACCTAGGACTTGAACTCGTGTCTTTCTGATGGCAGTGCCCCTAATGTTTCCACGCTACCGTACTGGGGGAAGATTCACTGGGTGGTTTGGAGTGGGGAGTTGAAAAGAAGCTGGAACAAGCAAGTTGAAAAGTTTAGATGGTATTTTGGAAAGAGAAGAGCTGTTTGGTTAAAATAAATGACCATTTGTGTTGGAGTGTGAAGGAAATTTGAAGAAAGATTATGGAGATTTATGAATGCCAAGTTGATAATCTTAATCTCACATATTGACAGTGGAAAATAATTTTAAGCAGGGAAATAAACGAAAGCAGTTTTTAGATGGGATTAATCTAATGGAATTTGTGTGTGTGTGTGGATGGGTGCCAGAGAGGTTGAAGCAAGGAGACTGGGTTACTGCCTTCGTGTGATAAGGACCGGAACTGGGTGGAAGGGGAGGGATGGATGTAAGAGACATTTCACAGAAGAATCAGTAGGACTTGTGGAATGACTGGATAAAAGGGAGAAGGAATGGAAAACGGGAGAGCCAGTGATGAGCCCCTCTAGAGGAGAAGGTGTGCTGGTGCAGCACTGATGGCCCCCCGGACAAGGGGTCTGTACTCGCCCGAGCCCCCAGCAATGCTCAGGTTCTAGGGTATCTCCAGAGAGGTGGAGTGACTGGGGTACTGCTAAAAGGCAGAATTCTAGGGACGCTTGATTCGTATTTTTAGCTCACTCTTGGTCACAAGAGACAGAAAGTTACTCTTTGGACTTTTAGAGATCGACTTAACAGCTAGGCACGTTTTAGCTAAACCCGTGTCAGATGTGTTCACTACAGAGCTCCTCACCCTCCCTGTACACTCCACCTTGTTTGTAAGTGCACCCCGGCTTCTTAGGCCATGAAGTTTAGCTCTGTTTTCGACTTGTTGGTGTTTACTTTGAATGCATTCATTTGAAGATGAATTCAAGCTACTAAGCCCTCCTTCACTGGGTCTGTCAGAGTCTTTGTGTAGGGAAACCTCATTCTCCATTCCTTAGACCAGTGAATTTGGTGCCTTTGCCAGTTAAATTATGTATTTCACAGTTAAGTTTTCTCAGTGGAAGGAAACATTTTTGAAAGTTCATTATTTTTAAAAGATGTTTCTAAGAACATACTTGCGAGCTATCTTGAGCACAGTATTATTTTTTATTGATATATACTTGGCACAAAATATTATGTAAATTTAAAGTATATAACATGTTAACTTGATATCTTTATCTATTATAATATGATTTTGCCATTATAGTAGTAATTAGTACCTCTATCATGTTACATGAATATCTTTGTTGGTAGTTGGAATAATTAAATTCTAATCCCTTAGCAAGTTTGATGATTATAAAACAATATTGCTTTCTGTATTGACTGTACTGTGCATTATTTCTAGGACTTATTTACTAATAATGGTAAGTTTGTACCCTTTAGAGGACAGCTTTCCTATCCCCTCATGCTCCGGGAACAACCATTTTATTCTTTTCTTTTTTTTGCAATTTTGCTTTTTAAAATTTCATGTGTAAGTAGTATCATACAATTCTTGCCATTTTCTGTCTGATTTATCTCATTTTCCACAATGTACTCGAAGTCCATCCAAGTTTTTACAAATGGCAGACTGTTATTTCTCATGGCTAAATAATATTACATTGTGTGTATATGTACATATATTTATATTCCACATTTTCTTTATTCACCTATCAACAGGCACTTTGCTGTTTCCATATTTTGCTTATTGTAAATAACACTGTAATGAACATGGGAGTCGATATATCTTCAGATAAATACTCAGACATGGAATTGCTGGATGGTATGGTAGTTCTGTTTTTAACTTTTTGAGGAGACTCCATACTGTTTTCCAGGGGCTGTACCAGTTTACAGTCTTCATTCAGGGTTTCCTTTTTTTCCACATCCTCTCTGCACTTATCTCTTATATTTTGAGGACAGCCATTTTAACAGGTGGGAGGTGATATCTCACTGTAGTTTTAATTTGTTGATTAGTGATATTGAGCCTCTTTTTATGTACCTATTGGCCATTTGATGTCTCTGAAAGTTCATTTAAAAGCAAAGAAGTTCAGATAATCTGAACTTCATTTCTATATATAATTTATATACAGAAAGTGGAGGAGTAGGGCAGAAAGGAAAGGAGAGAGCAAGAGCTTGTGCACCTGCGTTCTGTGGTTTTATGTCATTCGAAAGAGTCCTGAAGGAACTCAGTGTCACAGAATGATAAAGTGTTTTGTATTATTTTATACAGAAGAATTTAGATTGTAGACTCACCAGTCACATGGAAATTGATGCTATAGTAATTTTGTTTGTGTCAAATATTTATAATAAGGCCTCAGTCTTAATTCCATTCACTGATTATTTAAAGAGATTCTGCTATTTTAGTTTTAACCTAGATTATTCCCATTTGACAGTCATATAAAATGAGTTATATATGAGTTATAAACACACTTTACAAGCTGTTCAAGGAAGAGAAGATGGAGAAAAGAAGGAATGAAGTTTACTAAGACAGCAGATGTTTTTTGAGGGTCTTTATGCAAGAACACTGAAATCTGGGGATACAGAGATGAATAAGTCACAGTCCTTATCCTCAGGGAGCTCCCAGATTACATGAGGGCAGACAGATATGTCAAGTATGCTCTAGATCCGTTTTTTATTTCTCTATTAGTGACATTTTCACTGGCCAGTTAATAAATTATGACTTTGTTTGCTTTGAACTAGGTATGCGTTAGTTTTAGTGATCCTATATTTTTGTAGATAATACTTCATGTAAAGTTATTGAAAATAGTAACTGTACATTATTTCCATGTATTTTATTTATTTTTATCCCTAGTAGGTTGTGCCTCTTAATCCCTGTCCCCTATCTTTCCCCTTTCCTCTTCTCTCTACCTACTGGAAACCACTAGTTTGTTCTCCATATCTGTGAAGCTATTTCTGTTTTGTTATATATAATTAGTTTGTTTGTTTTATTTTTTAGATTCTGCATGTAACTGAAGACACACAGTATTTATTTTTCCTCTGTCTGACTTATTTCCCTACACATAATAACCGCTAAGTCCATCCCTGTAGTTGCAAATGGCAACATTTCATTCTTTTTATGGCTGAGTCTATTCCATTGTGTGTGTGTGTGTGTGTGTGTGTGTATCACATATTTCTTACCCATTTTGGGCTGATGAACACACGTGACTTCCATATCTTGTTTATTATAATTAATGCTGCTGTGGACATTGGGGTGCATATATCTTTTCAGATTAGTGTTTTTGTTTTCCTCAGATATATACTCAGTAATGGGATTACTGGGTTATATAGTATTTCTATTTTCAGTGTTTTGGGGAGCCTCCATAGTGCTCTCCATAGTGGCTGTGCCAGTTTGCATTCCCACAGCAGTATGGAAGGGCTCCCTTCTCTATACATTCTTGCCAACACATGTTATTTCTTGTCTTTTTGACAGTACTTATTCTAACAAGTGTGAAGTGATACCTCATTGCGGTTGTGATTTGTATTTTCTTAACTGTTAGAAGTGTTGAGCATCTTTTTCATGTGTTTTTTGGCTATCTGTATGTCTTGTGTGGGGAAAAATGCCTATTTCAGTCCTCTGAACATTTTTAATTCTGTTTTTCTGTTGTTTTGTTTTTTGATATTGAGTTGTATGAATTCTTTATATATTTTGTATATTAACTCTTCATGATATCATTTGCAAATGTCTTCTCTCATATAGTAAGTGGCCTTTTCATTATTTAATGATTATTTAATGTGGCCTTTCATTGATGGTTTCATAATCATCACCCATTTTGTTGATGGTTGGTTCCCTTGCCTGAGGAGAAAGTTCCAAAAAAATATTGTTAAGCCCCATGTCAGATCAAGGCTATGGTTTTTCCTGTGGTCATACATGTTTTTTGTATGGTTTTTCCATGTATGATTGTGAGAGTTGGACTGTGAAGAAGGCTGAGCGCCGAAGAATTGATGCTTTTGAACTGTGGTGTTGGAGAAGACTCTTGAGAGTCCCTTGGACTGCAAGGAGATCCAACCAGTCCATTCTGAAGGAGATCAGCCCTGGGATTTCTTTGGAAGGAATGATGCTAAAGCTGAAACTCCAGTACTTTGGCCACCTCATGCGAAGAGTTGACTCATTGGAAAAGACTCTGATGCTGGGAGGGATTGGGGGCAGGAGGAGAAGGGGACGACAGAGGATGAGATGGCTGGATGGCATCACTGACTCGATGGACATGAGTCTGAGTGAACTCCGGGAGTTGGTGATGGACAGGGAGGCCTGGTGTGCTGCGACTCATGGGATCGCAAAGAGTCAGACACGACTGAGCGACTGATCTGATCTGATCTGATGTCAGATCATATTCCATTTTTTTTCTTTTTCTATTCACTTAAAAAAAATTTTTTTTCCATATAGTTTCAAAACCAAATGGGATCTTAGCGGCCACATAGATAAACCTTGTGTTTTATAGATTAGGAGAGTGTGAAGACCAAAGAGGTAAAGTAGCTTGCCCAGAGTTGTGACTGTTACTGACAGCCTGTGATGACATATTATGCAGTGTATGCGTATGCCATGACATGGAAGGAAAAGGAGAGTCGCTTTCTTTAAGCTCCTACTGTGTGCACGGTACCCTGCTTTTAAAAAATGCTATATCTGTGCTTTGAGTGGTAACCTATAACTTTTTGCCTGTTGAATTTGTATCAATCATGGTATTCTTTAATAATTTATGCATTTGTTTTCCTTGCTAGACTCTTAATGCATCTCAAAAAAAAAGAGAGATCATGATTGCTTGCAGGAATGTTTCCAGTACCTGGAACCGTGGTTTGCTTTGAATGAGTGATAGTGACAGGTGTTTTAGCTGTTAGAGTATGTTTCCTCTCTATCCTGAGGGTGACCAACTATGACTTTTGTAAGGTAAATATGTTTCTACTCTCTGGATTAGAGCACAGTTCCAGAATTGACCAGATTTATCTTTCCCGAGTCCATCTCTACTGCTTATACCTTACCACTTCAACTCCTAAGTTGCTTTCTTGCTTACCCTAATGGAGAGCTCCCACTTCCAGTTCTAGGACCTGACTCTGACAACCCTGACAAAACAGGGGTTAAGCTGGTGTTCAGCCACACAGCTCCCTTTCTCTTAGGGCCACTGCATTGTTTTCCTTCACTTGACTAATAGCAGAGAACAGAGTTTATAGCAGAGTTGAGTTTACTCTGTAGCTCCAAACATAAAGACTGGTGTTTTGTAGGTAACACTTTTCTCTGAAAACATCAATGATTGAATGATTTGTAAACAAGAAACTACTGTGAAGTCCCCTACCATAAAGTTTACATCATAGAAACTATGCTTTATTTACTCAGAGAAAGCAAAGTCCTGAATATGTAGAACTTTGATTCTGGCTTCCAGTTCAGAAATTTTGTATAGAGCTTTATGTCAAACAACCAAGGCCCTCAAGAAAGATGTTGCCTTGTTAGTTCTTAATTAATTTGATGAGAATTAGTGGTGAAAATCCAAGTCGTTTATGTTAGTCAATACTTTGACCAGAATGTCTTGACCATAGGTCAGTGACCTGGTTGTGTTTATAAGATAGGATTTAAACCATCATTTTGGAGGATTAATGAGTTGCTTGCTGATTATGAAAATCCCTTCTCTTTATTGTAACCCATAGTTTGGCATGAAGCAGTTAGGTTTGGGGAGGCCAGATGATGATGTTCAACGGGTCACTGATGCGCCCCCCTCATATGTCATGTGGCAGTTGGCAATGCTCCTGTGATAGCATCAGGCTGAGTGCCTAGTAAATCATGAGTCTTGTCCAGAAGTTAATACTGCTTGCTGGAGAACTGGAGCAGAGCCTGTGCAAGGCTAATACACCTTAGTGTCCTGTTCATTTACTCTCGGTTGTTTATCCAGGCTTTATAAACATTAGCACAAGCAGCAGCCTGATTAATATGTTTTTCTCTATGTGCTAATTAATAGATGCTATGATGAAGGAAGATCTTTCCAAAATAAAATATTGGAACTCATTAAAAGTGGGTATAGTTCCAAGTCTAAAAAATTTGGGGAGTGTGTTATCTCTGTCATATTTGTCTTATGTGGTCTTCTCATCTTAAGGGTTATAGTAATCAAAAAATCTGACTAGTTTTGATTTGTTACTTAGCAAAATTCATTTGAAAACATCAGCTGTCATGCTTAAAATATGGTATGTTTTTTAACTATAAAAAATGTATTTTGATCTTACTTATTTCTGTATGAAATTTCAAAACTTGGAGGTTAGGGCTGTGAGAGCCGGGGAAGTGACCGTCAAAAGGAGGTCTTTGACAATAACGAATATGATTAAATGTAAAAACCATAAATGACATGCAGTTTCCTCTGATGTATGCATCCTCTACCTTCAAAGAAAATGAACCACTCTTTGTTCCCTCCACACATGTTATAAATCCACTAGTAAATTTCTTATCTGGTATGACAGTTAGCTGTGTGCATGTTCCCTTCCCACAGCAGCTTATGAACAAATCCTGTGCAGTTCACCATTTGTTCCCAGTGTAGAGGGACTGGCCCACGGTAGATCCTCAGTAATGTTTGTAAAAAGAAATTGAATGAGTACCTCAGCTGCACTTTAGTAGAGAAAAGCCCCCAAATTCTTTGTTGTCTTCTGAAATACTGGGCATTATATGCGTTACATGTAATTGTGATATCAAAAATAGAGCCCACAGCTTTTCTGGGAGGCTCAGTAGACATGTCCATTTCAATAATTAAATAGAATTGTAATGTTTCTTGTATCTTTGTTCATTTTCTTTCCTTTTATATGCATATATTCTGCTATTTCTTTTGTGGCTTGTTTAAATTTATGTGCGTATTTCTTTTTCTACTTTGGTGTTCCCATCTATTTTCAGTCATTGAACACACTTTCCATTTTTTTCTTTCTTTCTTTTTTTCCCCCTTTCTTCTGCATCTTGTTTGTGTTATACGGAATTGACAGCGTATTGTCAGGGCAGAAATAGTGAAGTACTCGGAAGAAGATAACCAACATACCAGCTCTGCTCAGAGCAGAATCTGTTCAGTACAGTAGTGCAGGTATTAATCGATAAACTATTGCAATTTGTGGGAGGAGGGTGGGGAGAACTGGTGAATGTTATCTTGTTCTTTATGAATAAAAAATTCAAAGATTTATTGTACATTCTTGGGAATTAATATTGCATAAGTCCTGTTCTGGAACTTTGAAAAATTGATCCTTTGCCAGACTTATGACTTAAGGAATTGGGAACAAATTAAAATAACATTTCATTTACTTTCAAATGTATTTGTCTTTATGGTCATGTTTATTACATGTGCAGTGAAATGGAGAATTGAAGCAGTTATTTCATTATTCTCTCCTTACTGTTTTTCCTGAAATAGCGTAGTAATTGAAAGAGTATTTTTAAAGTTTGCCTTGAATTACCCTTCTTTGTCTGCTTATGTGTGCAGACTTAGTAGGAGTTGAAAACAGTTCAGGATTTGTTTTTCCTTAAATTATTACTTAAAGAAGAATGTTAGGGCATGTCGCTAAATTCATTGTTTAAAATATTCCTTGAAGTTGTGTTAGAGGAAAAGAAGGAAGAGTTAAAAGTGTCTTTTGATTTAAATTGTTTTAAACACATGAATGTGAGGTAATATAAATTTCTCATTATTCTATATTTTGTTAGAGTCATTATTCATGACCCAGTAGTGGAGCCATTTGGAAGTAAGTCAGGGATTTAGGAGAAAAGTTTTAAAAATTGGAAAAGTTCTGCTCAAAACATTTCTTCTTTATATGTGACTTCTCTTTAACATTTTTATTTCCTCTCACTAACTCACAAATTGATAAACATTTTTAAAAGAGTTATGCCTGAGTATAATAGTATATGGAAATATTAATAAATAATATTTTTTACTTTGAAATGATGAGGCCTTATCTATGAATCAAAACTTGTAATGATTAATTTTAAATCCTTTGCTTTAAATTATAACTGGGGTTTAGTTTTTCATATTGATTTGCCAGTTTTTTATTAGACTTGTGATAACCTCATAGATGTCATAAAACCAGAGACGACTGAATTAAAAAATTGCTATTACATCCTTAACAAACCAACCCCCTCCCACCCCCCTTAGCCCCCCACCCCCAAAAAAAGAAAATCCCAGCTTGACATGAGTTGGTTCTGGCTGATTCTTTTAATATCAGCTTCTGCTTCATTTATGATGTCTGTCATCAGGAGTTCACGAAGTTCAGAAAATAAAAATATACTTTAAGGAGCTCTTTCTAAATGTTCTGATGTCCTGATAATAACTCTGTTTTCTTTTATGACAGAGAGTGGTGAAGGCAGATATTGTAAACTACAACCAGGAACCCATGTCAAGAACTGTTAACCCTCCTAGGAGCTCTATGTGTGCAGTTCAGTGAGCACATTTTTCTTTTGTACTGATAGTTCTGACTGCCCTTCGCCTCTGTGTGGGCCCCGAGGACCTCTAGGAACTTGTTTTATCAGTGACCATCTCTGTAGTTCAGTTAACACTTTCCGCTCAACTCGCTTCATCATTGCCTGTTGCCTCAGCCGCAGGCAGCTCCTCCGACTGGAAAGAATTCAACTTCGGGACCACACACTTTGAATTCGGCTTGGAAAGCCCATTCTCTGGAATCAGACTGCTCCATTGAGAAAGAATAATGTTGGCTCTCTTATGGCCTCACTTCTTTTTTCCGTGATGTAAATTTTTGTTTAAACAAATATGAAAACTATCCAGGTCTTGATTATCAGCCAGGATTTTGCTGCAGCACAGTTTCATTCTCTTATCTGAACTCATACCTGGCAAAGTACGCTTCAGAGTGCAAACATCCGAACGAGTAATATATTTTATCTACTGATACTTAAGAAAGGATTCTTTTGCTATCTCTTGTGAGTAAAAATATATAAAGCGGTATCTAACTGAAAATGCTTGAAATAAAGCTGTAATAGAAATATTTTCTTCATTTTTTTTTAAGAAAGAGCCTAACTTGTTTATATTTTAGCTGTAGCTCACAAAGTAGTGAGTATTTGATAGTGTATTTTTATTATTGTATCATGGTCATTATGTCTTGTGTAATACTCTGGTTAGATGGTTTTGTGATTCTGATGCTCCGTGCGGACTTGCTCCTACAGCCTGTGTGAGAGTCCTCCCAGAATGAGCTGTGACTATTATTGGATCATTGTAGATCAGACTGTACCTTACGGGCAGATATTTTTCTCCTGCAAATAAATTTATTTAAATTACCTTTGGGGGAGAATTTTCTTTCAGCCACATCCCTTTTCATTACAGAAAAGGTATATTTGGATACAAATCAATGGTTGTGTGAAGTTTAATAAACATTCAGTCACTTAGAGTTGTTAGGACTTCCCAGTGGCTCAGCGGGTAAAGAATGTGGCTGCAACACAGGAGACACAGGAGACACAGGAGACAGGGGTTCAGTCTCTGGGCCAGGGAGGATCCCCATGGCAACCCGCTCCAGTGCTCTTGCCTGGAGAGTCCCACGGACAGACGAGTCGCAGAGCGTCGGATATGACTGAGCACACGACCCACGTTCAGTTGGTAGGTAGGTAGAGCTGTTAGGGAGCTTAGTTGAAGTGATGAAAATCCAGACCCCAAAGCCTGACATTCAGGGGCTCCATGTCAGTCGCATCCTGCCCCCTGCCTTTCCTCAGGCTGCTCTTCTGGACACAGCCTCCCGCTGTGCCGGCGGAGTCACGGCCGTGCCTGGGTGCTTTGTGACACGCTGCCTTCCTGTCTGCGCTGCACAAGGCCCTCTGCCTGGAATTCCTGCCCCCTCTCTGTCTCCCTCCTGCCATCAGCCTTCAGGCACTGTGAAGGCAGGTGGCTTGGTAACAGTTTTGTGTTTTTGTGCTCGGGCACAGTGCCTGGCATGTGGGTGCTCTGTGTTGGCCACATCGAAACAGGATGAATGCTGCCCCTCTGCAAAACCTCTGCTGTGCCCACAGCTGCGGATTCCACATGAGCACCTCCTGGCTGGCCATTACCCCCTTCCTGCCTGGGATCACGGTTATTTGTGTCCTTTGTTTTATTGTTCATAGACCATAAGTTTATTGGAGAACATATCTCTCTTTTGGTCTCACATCCTTCAGGAGTGCCTGTCAGGGCACCTTACTCATAGGAGACCTGCCAGAGGTGTGTGGAGAAATTTTGGCATCTGATTTTACAACTAAAAGATTTTAGAAAGCTTGTTACTTCAATCTTGTGTGGCTAAAGAAACTGAAGTCTGAAAAGAAAAAGGAACTTGACAGAGATGGGGAAGCCCCTAGGGGTTCTGGCTCTGGGCGAGCAGGACTGCTTCTGATTCTTCTTGCCGTCCCAGCCCTCTGTGTAGGGGCTGCTCCAGTATAATCATATTTAAGAAGAAGAAAAGGAATTTGCCAGAAGTCATGGAATCACAGAGGTAGATCCCATAGGAGATCTTCTGTCTCTCAGCTGGGGAGACACTTTTTCAAGAGTGGTTGGAAATTTATGAAATGTAAAAATTGTGACTGCTGTATTATTAGGCAGTGAGTTCACTTTTTCCCTAATTTCTGTATTCATTTTATAGCAACTAAGCAATCTTTTAAGCTCTTTTCCAAGGTGGCATGCCCTTCAAGATAGTTCAATTTATCCTTCCTTTCAACATCTAATATATCCCAGTCAGTCTGCTAGGACCTTTAGGAGAATATAAAGTGGGATAAAAGATTTCAACCCTCAGGGACCTTACAATCTAGTACGAGAGATGTTTGTTGTCGTTACTACTATTTTAAAGCTACGACTGATCGAAGTCTACTATTGAACTAAACTTGCCCAAGGCTTTACATTCAATAAGGGGTTAGGACATGCCCTTTTGATCATTTCATGTTATTTATATACCTATGTGAAAATTTTGAGGATTTACAAAAGTGAGTTTTTTTGTTTTTTCAGTCTCATTATTGTAGTACTAAAATGTATGACTTACCACTCATATGTGATGGTACAGGCATCTGGAGGAAACAGAAAAGACAAAAAGATCTGTGATCAGACCAAAATACTTGAGTTGTGTGTTTTAAAGTCAGAGCACTGAATGGGACTGAATGGCCTTCATGGGCTTGCTCTGTCTGGTACACATCCAAGAACTTGTCACAGGAGCTATTTTATGTGCACACCAGTCACGAGAAGGCATATCACAGTTCCTTTCGTGCACGTGGGGATGTGGAAGCAGGGAGTAAGTGATTATACCAAGCCCCTCCTCCAGTAAGTGGTAGGGTCAGGACCCACATAAACCATTTCTGAGGTAGGTTGGACCAGGCCGAGTACCGAACTAGGTTACCTTCCATTAGAAAAGATCACTCAGCTGGCCTTCCTGGAGCTTGACTAGGCCTGGGTGTTACGTTGCTCGTTTGAAAAGTGGTGATGGCTAACGCGGGTCCACCCACTTTCTCACTCTGACCATCTAGACCTGCAAGCAGTGTGTGTCGAGAGAGGCTGATAATCAGTTGCTAAGTCGTGTCCAACTCTGCCACCCCATGGACAGCAGCATGCCAGGCTTCCTCGTACTCCACCAGCTCCTGAAGTTTGCTCTCAAGTTCACGTCCATCGAGTCGGTGATGTCATCTAACCGTATTATCCTCTGCCTCCCTCTTCTTTTGCCTTCAATCTTTCCCAGCATCACGGTCTTTTCCAATGAGTTGGCTCTTTGTGTCTGTGGCCAGAGTATTGGCACTTCAGCTTTAGCATCAACCCTTCCAATGAATAGTCAAGGTTGATTTCCTTTAGGATTGACTGGTTTGAGGCTAATGGGTATATTTGCCCTCTGATCACTGAGGTGAGGATGGAAAAATGCCTTCCCTGCATTTGATCTCCTTGGTCTTCTGTCTCTCCCCTCTAAGCCTGACCAGTCAGTGAGAGCCGTTTGGCTCAAGGAGAGCAGGCACAGTGAACATGCCATAGCGGACAGGGCCAAAGCAGATTTCTGAATTCCATATTACAATTTTCCCCATACCTCGGGTGTTATTTTTGAAACAGAAACATTTGATTGATGCTTATTTTACTTTGACTGTTACCTCTCCTGTCCACACTTTTTAATTTAAAAAATTCCAAGTCTTTGCATCTGGTTTTAGGACTTTGTCTCCTGAAGACGCATGCTATAAAGTTTCAAACACATTGTGGCCACTTGTGGTGCTTATTGAACTTTCTGAGAACACAAGTTTTCAGCCAGAACCGGTCATTGGGTGCTGCCTTTCAAGTGCACCCTCTATTATGTGTGGCAAACCACTCTGGAGTGGTTTTTGGAGTGGCCCAGAGAACCCCTCCTGTGACTGCTTTATTATTCCAGGAGGAGGTAAGCCAGGGCCCTTTAAAGTTGATCACTGAAACAATGTGATGGGGCATAATAATGTGTGTGTGTCATTTAAAAATAGAGAAGTTTTCTGGCCATAGCCCATGCTGGTGATTGCCGCAGTGCTGGACATCCTGAGAAAACGCTCGCAGGATTCAGAGGAAATGGAAATGCAGACCCACGGAGCATCGAGGCCGACATATGTTGGCCTCCTCCCCAGCGTCGCGTTGCCACTTCTTCCAGCAACAGTCGTCTCCCTGGTGGAGCCCTCCTCCATTTTCAGCTCCGAGGGCTCTCGGGAGTGCATTCTCATTGGCTTAAAACCCTATTAGGATATTAATTTCTCTTGGCCTCAGGGATTGGCTAAGAAGTGAGTGGTTAATTCCATCAGAGCTAATGAAACTGGAGAGGACTTTGCTGAAGTTTCTGAAAAAGAGAAACAAGAAGGCTCTCATTGCCTGAAGTTTGCAGATGACGCTCTGCCCGCTGGGCTTGAATGAGAAAGCTGTAGCCCCTGAGCTGCGCTCCGTCTGGAAGATTCAAAGGGTAACCCTGCCCAAGTACAGGGTTGACGCTGAGGGAGCGAGGTGAGAAGTGGGGAGAGCCCCGGTCCCCGGCACGGCTCCAGGTCATGCATGCCACGAATCGTTTCCTTTATCCTTCCTGGGGCAATGTTAGTTCATTTTTTCTGTTACTTCTTACATAAAAGTGTTAGGTGGTTAGAATAGGAAACTGGAGTCCAAAATGGCGGTGGCTAAAAGACAAGGAAGGGAAAAGTCCGTGAAAATAGAACAAAGGAAGGTCAAAGGAAGGTCCGAGGACCGGAGTGAGGACCTCAGGTAGAACAAACAGCACTCCTGGCTAGCCCAATTTACACAGGGCAGGCCCAGGGGGAGGAAAAAACATAGAAGAGGCAAAGGGCCAGGGGTCTCTCTCTCCCCCGCGTGCGTGCTCTCTCTCTCCTCTTTGCATCTTTTGGGTTGGCATGCCCTCATGCCTCAAGGATGTATTTTCCTTTATTTTCTAAATAAAACTGAGGGAGCTATAACACTGTCCCAGAGCTTTGATGCGCCGAGAGCTTTATTATCTGTCGCTTCAAATTTTTGTTGAGATGAGACACAACCGAGGAGAATACACTTTCCTGACAAAAACAACAAAGATGAACATGATCTGTGTTTGGTCCTTAAGATACTCCTCTAGGCACATGTATAACTCATCAAAATGTAATTGGACTGTTAAATGCTTCCATAAAACTCAATACATAGGAAGGTATGGCTTGCTGTTGCTGCTGCTAAGTTGCTTCAGTCGTGTCTGACTCTGTGCGACCCCACAGACGGCAGCCCACCTGGCTCCCCCGTCCCTGAGATTCTCCAGGCAAGAACACTGGAGTGGGTTGCCATTTCCTTCTCCAATGAATGAAAGTGAAAAGTGAAAGTGAAGACTCTCAGTCGTATCTGACTCTTAGCAACCCCAGGGACTGCAGCCTACCAGGCTTCTCCATCCATGGGATTTTCCAGGCAAGAGTACTGGAGTGGGTTGCCATTGCCTTCTCCAAGGCATGGTTTAGTGAGTGAAAAAATGGATTTCAGATAATAGGACTCAGGGTCAACAATATAACTGCCTCTTAAAAGATTGAATCATGTAATCTTTTTCAGTTCAGTTCAGTTGCTCAGTCGTGTCCGACTCTTTGCGACCCCATAAACCACAGCATGCCAGGCCTCCCTGTCCATCACCAACTCCCGGAGCCTACCCAAACTCATATCTATTGAGTCAGTGATGCCATCCAATCATCTCATCCTCTGTTGTCCCCTTCTCCTCAATCATTCCCAGCATCAGGTAGCCTTTTCAAATGAGTTAGCTCTTCGCATCAAGTGGCCAAAGTATTGGAGTTTCAGCTTCAACATCAGTCCTTCCAATGAACACTCAGGACTGATCTTTTTACTAATTTTTATTGCAGTAGAGTTGCTTTACGATGTTGTGTTGCTCTCCTCTGTACAGCAAGTGAATCAGCTGTCTGTATACATATATCCCCTTGTTTTTGGATTTCGTTCCCATTCAGGCCTCCACAGAGCATTGAGCAGATAGAGTTCCCTGTGCTGTACAGTAGGTTCTCATTAGTTTCCTGTTTTATACACAGCAGTGAGTATATGTCAGTCCCAATCTCCAACTTCATCCCACCCTTCCTTCCCCTCTTGGTGTCCATACGTTGACTCATGTAATCTTAGGCTATGTCAATACAGAAAGAGGCTCTGTTCTCTGAGTTGGTTTGTGCGAATCAGCTGAAGAATATTGATTCAGTAAGTCTAGGGTGGAATTTGAGGCTCTGCATCTGTAACAAGCTGCCAAGTGATCCTAGTGCTGATGCTGGCTTTTGGATTGCACTTTGAATTGCAAGAGATTAGAGCCTGCCTGCATTATTTGTTTTCCTCTTATGAGTGCTCCTCTTTTCAGATGCGTGCATGCTCAGTTGTGTCTGACTTTGCAACCCCATGGACTGTAGCCCACCAGGCTCCTCTGTCCACAGAATTTTCCAGGCAAGAATTCTAGAGTGGGTTGCCATTTCCTTCTCCAGGGGCTCTCTCCAACCCAGGGATAGAACCCATGTCTCCTGCATCATCTTGCATTGATTGGCAGGTGGATTCTTTACCACTGTGCCACTGGGAAGCCCCTTTTTAAGAAGGTGCTTTCTGATTATGGTGTCCTAAGAAACAGTGTCCTAACAGATGAAGACAGACAGTGAGCTTAACATGGAAAAGAGAAGGCCTCAGTCTCTGATGATGGTTTCCAAATTGATGAAAGAACTGCTTTAGAAAAAGGTTCAACTTCCAATATGGAACCTATAGAACTCTAGATATAGGATAGATAGATAGAAGCTATAGAAAGGATTTTGATCCAGCCCAAGAAAGAACCTTGCAAACATCCATTTTACGCGTTATGAAATGTTGTGTCATATTGCAGGGCTGCAAACGCATATGGCATCAGGGGCTAGGAGGTAAGTAATACAAAGCAGGTAAGAATAGAAGACAGCAGGGAGTGGGCTGCAATTTGGAGAGCATGTGCCCATCTCAGTTCAATTCAGTTCAGTTGCTCAGTCATGTTCAACTCTTTGTGACCCCATGAATTGCATCATGCCAGGCCTCCCTGTCCGTCACCAACTCCTGGAGTTCAACCACCCCAATCCCATTTTTAAAGTTCCACTGGCGAAATGAAACCTCTGTATGGATAAGGCCACTGCCAGTGCGTATAGAATCATTGGATCAACTAGAAAAAAATCGTCCTTTCTCACACCACTTTATTTCCCTCTTTTAGAAGACTGCCACACTGTTTTGTTAGAACAGATCACTTTATTATCCTGGAAAATGG
Source organism: Bison bison bison (assembly GCF_000754665.1). Lineage (NCBI taxonomy): Eukaryota > Metazoa > Chordata > Mammalia > Artiodactyla > Bovidae > Bison > Bison bison. Next base: position 7,214,888 of record NW_011494951.1, on the reverse strand, counting down.
GTGATTGAATCTACAAGACCTGTGATGTGAATGGCAGCCCTATTGATGGGGGGATTCTGCCCTTGGGATCACACCCTCAGTGTCTGGATGTGAAGCCTATGAAACTGGGAGAGAAAATTACTTGTCAAGGTCTTTCAGAGAGCAGAAGCGGTGTTCAGGCCCTAGGGACTGAGATGCCTAGGGACATGGTCTCTGCCCTCAGCTTAGCAGGGCACCCTCCCTGGTCTCAGGAGAGGGTCCATCGTGGTAAATGGTGGACAGGGTGCTGAGAGCAGCTCCATTCCTCCAGGCAGGCTGGGGTGATGGGGTGGTCAGACAGATTGCACAGGGAGGTGATGCTCAGCCTCATGGCCTTGAGGGAGACAACTCTATCAGCACCTCCATCCCTGGGAAGCCAGCCTTTCAGTGGAGCAGGGCCTTGGGGCTGAACTCGGAACCACATTCATCCCATCCTGCCTGACCCTTCATTTCATCAGTTTGCCACATTGGAGAGCCGGAAATGAGAGGAAAGACTCTTTGCTTTAAAACCCTGCTTCCAAGTGGGTTGGAAGCACTGAATGTTTTTAGGCCTCTGACACTGTAGATTGAAGCAGACACAGGGCTGGTGATGAGGGAGAGAGGCGTGTATTGTTGTCGCTGTGCACGCACTGGCTTTGGAAGCCCC
>NW_011494951.1:7209894-7214124 GCF_000754665.1 Bison bison bison | reverse complement strand
AAAGCCACTCTCACCTCAGCCTTGCCAGCCGGCCTCCTTCATCCTTCCTTAACCTGCATCCACAGGTGGCATGTGGATAGGACACTTGGACACGGTGTCTTGTGGGCATCCTTTTCCACCACTGCCTTCATTCCCCGATCCGGGAATGTTCCAAAAGCCTGCTGAACTTTGACTCATGGGTTTGAATCAAGTCACTCTTGTTCCAAACTCCCCATGGCTCCTCATGACCTTTTCCATCAAAGGAAAATGACTTCCTCAGCTAGATACTCAGAATCCTCTCACAGCTTCCCTATCCTTCCTTCTGAGACGTCTGTTCATCTTCAACCCTGGTAACCGACTTTGTTCTGTTATAGCAAGTGGTTGCTCACTGCTGTGGCTCCACTGGGATTTCCTGTAGGGAAAGAGTTATAAACCCTAGCAGAGACAAGTTAGAAAACGTGCTGCTTCTCTCGGCTCAGAAACCCACTGGCTGTATGACTGGTCAAACCGCTTAACGTCTCTGAGCTGGTTCATGGGGCTCCTTTGTGAGTAGTTATATGTCTGTGTTATCGTCGCTCTGGCTTATAAAGAATGCAGTGCAGATACACCGAGCCCTTTATAAACATCTCCTCCTTTGATGAATGGGTTACTCAGCCTTCAAGACGGCCCCCATGATCTTTGCCATCAATTTGCCAGCCCTTGGATGCAGTCGAACCCTCTGGCTTTATCTGACTGCAACTTTGGCAGATACCTCCAGCTAGAAGCACCCAGCCGAGGTCCCCCCAAATTCCTGGTCTGCAGAAACTGTGAGATAATAAATCATTATTGTTGTTTTAAGCCATTAAGTCTTGGAGTAGTTTGCTTTATAGTAATAGGTGACTAATACCATGGGTACTGGTGTTACCTTTGATAGGGAAACTGAGACTCAGGGCAGTTTAATATCCTAAGGTGGTGTACCTGGGGAGTTATGGAACAGCGATGCAAACCCAGGTCTGCCTGGCTCAGCAGCCTGACTTCTTAGCCATCATGTTGTCCCCCTCACTTAGTATTACACCATCCCTGTGCCCCCATTCATAGTAGTGCTTATTAAACAGTTTCAAGTGAATGAACAAACTGTTTTCATGACTGAATATATAAATGAATTACATGAATGTATATTAACGGAGAGGAGCCTGTAAAAATAAAGAATGAATGAATATTTGCAATCTCTATTAAATCAAGTTGGAATTAGCCTCGTTTCTTCAAACGTTTTAATCTCCAAATGAAAATAGCTCTATCGGTTGTTCTTACTGTAGAAGCACTATAAAATACTTACTGTAGGGAAAAATAAATAAACTAAAATCACCCCCACCCTGCTCATTATTGTTGACATTTTGATGAAAAATAGTCTTCCAAATATGCGTGAATACACATATCCAGGAGCTATATTTAAAATGCATTATATTAAATAACTCACTTTGAAATTTGCTTTTCTCAATGAAAGTGATAACAGACATTTTCCAAATTCATAAACAAATGCACATCGTCATTTTTAATGGCTTCAGAGTTTTCAAGTGTAGAAAAGAAGAAAATGGAACTTGTTCAGTCGTGTCTGATTCTTTGCAACCCTATGTACTGTAGCCCACCAGGCTTCTCTGTCCATGGGATTTCCCAGGCAAGAATACTGAAGTGGGTAGCCATTCTCTTCTCCAGGGGATCTTCCCAACCTAGGGGTTAAACCCAGGTCTCCCATGTTGCAGGCAGATTCTTTACCATTTGAGCCTTAAACCCAGGTCTCTCACGTTGCAGGCAGATTCTTAACCATCTGAGCCACCAGGGAAGCCTTAATAATAGTGAAAACATGGGGTACGGGAAATAGCCATAGATTGTGGATATTAGACTAAATTATCTAGTCCTTCTGCAATCTATGGGCATTTCCCCCCAAAATTTTCACTATTTTTATAATGTATGCTTTGTTGAACATCCTTTTCTATGTTTTCCTTTATACATTTATCCTTGAGATAAATTCCTAGAAGTAGAATAGCTGGTTCAAAGGGTAGTTTGAAAGTATTTTATGTATATTTTTTAAAAATTTGCCAAGCCGCACTTCAGAAATATTGTACAACTTATCCTGCTGATGGCGACTGAAAGTGTTCACTTCCCTATGACCTTGGCAATGACCCTCATGACCCTCATGCAGATGTAGGGACCTTGCTGACCTGTTCAGCCCTCTCCCTGGCCCTGGTGTGGACCAATTTTCACCAACAACCATGAGCCAAGGCAGATGTGGTCTCTCTGTGGTCGTGAAGACTTGTCCTACAGGGCTGTTTTCCTGGTGCCTCTATTTTGGTCTTAACATATTTCAGTCACGTCACATGGTTTCTTATAAGCCCAGTAAATAGCCTTAGAAATCTTGAGTTCACCATCGTTTATTCTAACTTGAATAAAGTCACAGCACACAAGTAGCTTATTAAAACAAAAGTAACCTACCTTCCATAAAAGGAGCCTTTGTTTTCCTTATTTTTCTCCCCCTTCCTCTGTCTGAAGCCTCATGCCTTCCCCATGCAACTCCCTCCGCCCTCCTAGCCCCCAGCCAAGCAGCAGTTACCAAGCCGTCTTGTGCCTTTTGCTCAGACGTGGACATGAACCCTCCAGCTCTCTGTCTGACCGCAGCGACACCGGAGGCCCTGAGATAGAAGCACCAGCTCTGAGCTCATGGCACCCCCAGGCCACCCAGGATTCTAAGGCCAAGATCCCTGTTGTTTGTATCTCCCTGGCGCCTGGCGCTGAAGAAGCACTCAATAAAGGTTTATTGAATGAATGAAACCTCTCTCTGTTGTAGGTTGTCATGAGCAACGAAACAAGCCAGGGGATGAGCTGGGAGGAGCTCTGTCCTGGAGACTGCCGGCCCAGAGACTGACTTTGTCTCTGCAACCGACCGGCTGTGTGACCATGGGCTAATTCCTCTCCTCTGTCAGGCTCCATTTCTTTATCTGAAGTTAATTTGTTAGATGCGATCAGTGGTTTCCAAACCTGTTGTCATCAGAGTCACCTGGAAAGCTTTTAAAAAAAAATACTGATTTGGGGGCTCCACACCACCCCCCCAATGCAGAGTCCTGGAAGAGAAAATGGCAACCCATTCCAGTAATCTTGCTTGGAAAATCCCATGGACAGAGGAGTCTGGTGGGCTACAGTCCATGGGGTCGCAACAAGCAACTGAACGTGGACACACACTTCTCTCTGTGTATCTGCTTCTCCCTTATGTGACCAAGAACATGTTGCCAGCTTTGAGGCTTCTGTTAACAGATCTGTAAAGTGGGGATGATAACCACGGAAAGTGCCCTGACAACTAACTCCATGGGGCTGAAAAGAGACTCTAATTATGGAGGAGGGGGACGGACCTCAGAAACTTATAAGAATGCCAAACATGTGCAAGAACTATTGGCCTCTTCTGTCTGTTTTTCTCAGTGTGACTTGGGGTCTGGTTTTGGATAGCCAAACCTGGGGCTTCTGTAGTGGCTCAGATGGTAAAAGAATTTGCGTGCTACGCAGGAGACCCAGGTTTGATCCCTGGGTTGGGAAGATGCCCTGGAGAAGGAAATGGAAACCCATTCCAGTATTCTTGCCTGGGAAATCCCATGGACAGAGAAGCCTGCTGGGCTACAGTCCATGGGGTTGCAAAGAGTTGGACACGACTTACCAACTAAACAACAATAAAAACCCCCATGTTAGGTAATGCCTTGCTGAGGCCCCTGTGTTGCTTGTCCCACTGGGAGTCCAGATTCTCTTGAAATCTCCACCCCCCTACTCCATTTGTTTCTCACTTTAGAGCAGAGGATAGTCTGTTTCCAGCTTCCCCCAAAGCCTTGGCTCTGAGCTAACTAACCCATTCCCTCTCATCCCGCCTCTATCCCCTGTTCTGTCCCTTATCCCAATCCTCTGACACTTTCTCAGATTTGTCTTCCAAGTTGGCAGGTGGCCCACTCCCAGATTGGCTGGCTGCCCTGTGTTGGGGTCAGGGTATAGGGATGATGCTGTAAATGCTGACAAGAAGCTGAGTAAACCAAGACGTGGGTACCATCTCATTACCTCTCCCGTGACCAGGCACGGAGGGGACCCGGTATAGTTTTTCTCATGCTCTCTGTGAAGGCCTGCCCCCTGAAGACTGTTGTTGATGAGAAGCGAGAGAAGGAAGATAGAGCGAAGGCATCAAAGATTCACTCAGGAGCTACTCTGTCCCGGGTCCCATCCTCGGCCACTCTGTGCATGGTT
>NW_011494951.1:7199297-7209766 GCF_000754665.1 Bison bison bison | reverse complement strand
TGATGCCATCCAACCATCTCATCCTCTGTCGTCCCCTTCTCCTGCCTTCAATCTTTTCCAGCATCAGGGGCTTTAGGGTGTCTAATTTAGCCCTCGTCTCATGCCTGCAGTGGGATTTGTGATCTTCACCTTCCTGGTGAGAAAGCTGAGTTGGAAAAGTGACGAGTCTAGTCCAACCTCACCCATCAGCAGGAGGCAGAACCGGGGTTTGAACCCTGTGCAGGGGACTGACTCCAGGGTCTGCCCTGCCTGACGGGATTGGGTGCTTATTCATGCTCCATGTTTAGCGTTTAAATTTCCAGGGAAATGCTTGAACCTAGAATGGGATTTCGTCTTAAGTTTTTGGAGCCAAAATTATTTTAATTTTATGGCTAGGAAAAATGTAAACTTACATTTTCAGCAGACCAGAGATGATAAAGTGTGCATTTGTCAAATAAAATTCTTTGCCGTGATAAAGTAAATTATTCCTTGGCCTTGTAAAAAATTAGGCCTCACTTGAACTGTTTTCACTTCAGCCTTTGCTAATATTTCTGTTATCTCCATTAGGGATTACAATGATGAATGCCTTTTATTCGCATCGTTAAGCACTTCAGTGAATGTGTGAGCACACAGAACATCATAAGTCACAGGGAAATGAAACAACATGGTCTCCCGGAACGGAGGGAAACCTTGAGAGCCTGACAGATTGGGGTTAGCAGCCTGTCTCTGCCACTCTCTGGCTATGCAAACTTGGTCAAATTCCTCAGCTTCTCTGGGTCTCTGCCTCTTAATGTGTAAAACACAGATAACAAAACTTATCTCACTGGGTAATTTTAAGGATGGAATGAGATGACATACTTACAGCACTTTGCACAGTTCCTGGCATGAAGTAAGTGCGTAATAAATGTCATGGTTATTACTGGAATGGCTCTCTTGCTAACTAACTGTTTAATGACACGCCCAGCACTCACTCCAGTTATTAGTCCTTTGGGCAGCAAGACTGAGTTTAGGCCTTATTGTTTGATGGACCCCAGCTGCTGATGTACTTCTGCCCCTGTTAGAAATAGGTCAGGCAGTAGGCAAGTGAAGCTCATTAGTGGGTCTTATCTGTTGAGATCCTTTTGGCTGCAAGCAACAGAATATCCTGGCTTCCCAGGTGGCACGAGTGGTAAAGAACCCTCCTGCCAATGCAGGTAGACATAAGAGACACAGGTTGCATCCCTGGGTCTGGAAGATCCCCTGGAGAAGGGCATGTCAACCCACTCCATTATTCTTGCCTGGAGAATCTCATGGACAGAGGAGCTTGGCGGGTTGCAGTCCATAGGTTTGCACAGAGTTGGACACAACTGAAGCGACTTAGCACTCATACACACATGCAACGGAATGTACAACTTAAAGTGTCTTAAAAATTAAGAATAGTGGTCACCTCTCACAACAAGAATTCTCAGGGTAAGGTGATTCTGAGGTTAAGTTGCTGAAAGATGCCACCAAGTTCTCGAAGTCTTCCCTTTCTTCTTAGCCATTCTCAGCCTATTGTCTGTTAGGCTGGCTCCCTTATGGTCACAAGATGGCTGCAATAACACCAGGCATCACATTTTTACAGCATTAAATCCAAAGGTCAGAAAGAGCAAAGGGAAACCATTCCATCCTCATGCCCCTTTTAAATAAAGAAGAAAAATTTTCTCAAAGCCCAGCCTTCCAGAATATTTCTCACCACCTTTGTTGGTTAGAGTTATTACCAGACACTCATCCCAGACCAGTGCTAAGGGGCATAGTTCAGGCCAGTGATTCTCAACTCTGGCTGAGATTGAATTCAGTTCAGTTCAGTTCAGTCGCTCAGTCATGTCCAACTCTTTGCAATCCCATGAATCGCAGCATGCCAGGCCTCCCTGTCCATCACCAACTGCTGGAGTTTACCCAAACTCATGTCCATTGAGTAGGTGATGCCATCCAGCCATCTCATCCTCTGTCGTCCCCTTCTCCTCCTGCCCCCAATCCCTCCCAGCATCAGAGTCTTTTCCAATGAGTCAACTCTTCGCATGAGGTGGCCAAAGTACTGGAGCTTCAGCTTTAGCCTCATTCCTTCCAAAGAACACCCAGGGCTGATCTTCAGAATGGACTGGTTGGATCTCCTTGCAGTCCAAGGGACTCTTAAGAGTCTTCTCCAACACCACAGTTCAAAAGCATCAATTCTTTGGGCTCAGCCTTCTTCACAGTCCAACTCTCACATCCATACATGACCACTGGAAAAACCATAGCCTGGACTAGACGGACCTTTGTTGGCAAAGTAATGTCTCTGCTTTTCAATATGCTATCTAGGTTGGTCATAACTTTTCTTCCAAGGAGTAAGCGTCTTTTAATTTCATGGCTGCAATCACCACCTTCAGTGATTTTGGAGCCCCAAAAAATAAAATCTGACACTGTTTCCACTGATTCCCCATCTATTTCCCATTAAGTGATGGGACCAGATGCCATGATCTTCATTTTCTGAATGTTGAGCTTTAAGCCAACTTTTTCACTCTCCACTTTCACTTTCATCAAGAGGCTTTTTAGTTCCTCTTCACTTTCTGCCATAAGGGTGGTATCATCAATTGGGGAGCCTTTAAAATATCAAGATAAACAAATGTCCAGGTTCTGTACTTGGAGACTGATTTAACTGAGCTCAGCTGGGGCCCTGTTGTGCATACACACTTGTGTATGTGTGTGTGCATTCCAAAGAGCTCTGATAAGCACCTAGGGTTGAGAATCATTGGCTTAGACTCTCCAGGTCTCTCCCTGTGGGACAGAGCATCCTGGTCTTCAGTGAAGCACATGGCCATAGGACATGTGAGCCAACAGAAGTTCTAGAAACGGGACTGTGGTCGATGTCCAAATGCATCTGCCAACACAGGCCCGGGCAGAATATCTGGATGAAGCCACATGGTATTATGAAAAAAATACACTACAATCTGACAGACCTGAGAACTCCAGTTCTACCACTTGCAGACTGCGTCAGTTTGATTAACTGCATCTCTCTGAGTCTCAGTTTTTTTACCCAAACAATGAAGAGAATACTACCATCCTCTTGGAGAAGTTTTGAGGTTACTGATGGCCAGGCAGTGAGAACTGCTGAAACAGATGAGGGCTCAGCACATGCTGGTTAATGTCCCTGGAGGTCAGATTTTCCTTTTCTAGACCAGAAAATATAATTGGCTCCACCCCGGGGCCCTTTTGCCCTGTCCACTGTGGTTGTGACCTGAATACTTGACCAAAGCAACAAGAGCAATCAATGTTCCTCTGTCTTGTTTGGATCAGAGGCTTGGCACAGAGTGGGTCAGAACGGTGCCCTAGGCAGGGTTGGGTGGAAGGTTTCGGAGACCATGTAGGAAAGAGTGAGGTGTGAGTTCTGGCTGGATTTGAGGCATATCAGAGGCTGCAGAGCCCGGGCCTAACTACTTAATGGAATCCGCTCTGGGCCTGTCCAGCCTCCTCCCTGTCAACCTGGTGGCCTCTTTATCTGCCTACCGGCCAGAAAAAGAGTCAAGTGTAAACTGGCAGTTCATGGAAATGGGTTGTCAGGTCATTGAATCAATATATTATGGTTAATCTGTTAGAAACAGCAAGTCTCCCCATTTGTAAACGTCTCCTTGATAAGCCTGTTAGAGCATATACAGCTGGGAAAATGAATGGCTTCCCACCAGCAGCCCTGGGATCAGTGTCCCCCTGTGCTTGTCCAGATGACCTCCCAGTTCAGCTTGACCCAGCCGAGCCGACCCAACCCAATCCTACACACAGGGACCCACTGGGCAGAGCTCTGTGCTTTTCCACTGGGGACAAAGGATCTCCAAGGAGAAGGTGCAGACCTCCATTTTTTAAAGGCTCAGAGAATGGGGGATGGAGTAATTCTAGGAGTCTTCCTGGTGTAAGGATGTGATTGTGGGCTGAATACTCAGAGGACACTGGGCTTGGCTCCTGGTTCTCAGCTTGATGCCGTGTGGCTCCAGTAAGCTGCTGAATCACATCCTATGGGCGCTTAACCTCCATAGATATAACGCCACAAACTTGGTAAAAGAGCCGGTGAAGAAGGAAGATGGTTATCTACAACGTGGGTGGTTTTGCCTGCCCGTCTGCACAGTGAGCACGTACCCTGGAGTGAGAAGTAGGCGATATGGATGAGAGTTGTCTAAGTCAGTGTTTGCTTATCCCCCATGCCACGTGCATCTTACTGTGTTGGGTGTGATTCAAGCTGCTGCTGCTGCTGCTGCTAGGTCGCTTCAGTCGTGTCTGACTCTGTGCGACCCCATAGACGGCAGCCCACTAGGCTTCTCTGTCCCTGGGATTCTCCAGGCAAGAACACTGGAGTGGGTTGCCATTTCCTTCCCCAGTGCATGAAAGTGAAAGTGAAATCACTCAGTCGTGCCCGACTCTTAGCGACCCCATGGACTGCAGCCCACCAGGCTCCTCCGTCCATGGGATTTTCCAGGCAAGAACACTGGAGTGGGTTGCTGTTGCCTTCTCCCTGTGATTCAAGGGTCTCGGGCAAATGTGTTTGACTATAGACCTCTTTTGCCAGGCTTGCGAGCTTCAGAACCCAAGTCCTGTGCAGGATGGAATTCCATTCTCTCAGGCAACAGTGGTGGCAGTGCCTAGGCTGTGTTACCTCATTTTTCCTTCCAGAGTGGGAGGCTCCTTAGGGAGAAATCTAGTTCTTCTCCAGCTTTTAGTTGACCTTGCTTCCTCTCTCTGAGAACCTAGTGTAGAGCCCTGCACTTAGTAAATACTGACACTAATGCTTGCATGCTTGCGTGCTAAGTCACTTCAGTTGTGTCCACCTCATTGTGACGCCATGGATTGTAGCCCACCAGAATCCTCTGTCTGTGGGATTCTCCAGGCAAGAATACTAGTTGCCAAGCCTTCCCCCAGGGAATCTTCCTGATCTACGGATTGAGCCCATGTCTCTTAAGTCTCCTGCATTGGCAGGTGGGTTCTTTACCACTAGAGCCATACTTGGTGCCCATCTATTGCCACTTCCTTCTTAAATGGAAGCTGAGGCAGAGATACTATTGTGACTCAAGTTGGTCTCAGGGGTGAGTTTCTAGCCCAGACAGACCAGTGAGTTCCTTCTTTAGGATTCCTGAATTTAGGAATGGCACAGTGGCTCAGGAATAAAAGATGGAGGCAGAATTTTTAACAGCATTCAAACCCCTGGTTTCAGTGTGTCCTGGAGTCCAAATACTGCTTGCGTGAGACCCAGTATCCTTATGTACTGGGATGACCCAGAGGGATGGTACAGGGAGGGGGAGGGGGGGGTTCAGGATGGGGAATATGTGTATACCTGTGGCGGATTCATGTTGATGTATGGCAAAACCAATACAATACTGTAAAGTAATTAAGCTCCAATTAAAATAAATAAATTTATATTAAAAAAAAAAAAAAAGAAACTTGCATGCTTGCCTAGTTCAAGGTCTGTTTCAGTTACCTGAAGCCAAAGGAGTTTTAAAGCAACACAATCAATTGTGTAGATTAGACAATGACCCCATGTCACTTGGATCAAAGGTTCCAGGTAGGCTTATTGGCAGAGATTCTCACAGGCTATTCCACCTTAAAAACGAACTCTGTTAAATCTGAAACTAATGCAACATTGTAAATCAGCTATATTCCAATAGAATTTTTTTTAAAAGAAATATATATTTGGTCATTCAGATCATCAAAAACAATAACCAAAAAAAGAATGAGCCTTGTTGAAGATTTTGGAATGGCCGCAGGGCTGAAGCTATTAGCTGATTGTCTCAGCCTGGCATGTTGAGGCTTGAGCCAGAGCTAATATGAGGGTACTCTATAGATGGAGCTCTCTCAGGCCAACCAGTTAGGAGATGCTGGTTATGTGTCATCAGACATGACTAAGGACTCAGATGAAATGTGGAGACTTGGTTTTGCCTTTTCCATGATAACTCTTCCCTCAAGCAACTGCATGTTGGGAAAATGGCTCAGCTTCAATACTTTGGTTCAGTCTGTGAAATGAAAATATCTCCTGCCATATAAATAAACAAGAAATGTCACAGCCATCAGCGATTTCTGGCCTCCAAATGTAAATGAGGGCTCCCCAAACTGTGATCCAGGGATGCTGCCACCCGCCACGGGGATTGCTGAGGAGCTGGGGGAACACAAGAAGCAAGGTGAAGAAGGAAACAGGATTGGCCCCAGATAGCTGAGGTGTACATGAAGGAATGAACTCAGTGAGCCCAGAGGCTTACATCATCCCACGCACAGAATGCCAAGTTCCTTAACTGGATCCCTGATCTCTGATGTACAGACTGCCTGCTCCCTTTGTTGCAAACCTGTATATAGCCTGACTCTCCCTCCAGCCTCCTTGAAGTTTTCTCAGAGCTCCTGGGATGCTGCCTCCTGGGCTAAACATTCCCATTAAATAAAATAACTTTCTACTTTCAGGTTGTGACTATACTTTTTCGTCAACAGTTCTAACCCAGAACATGGCCTTCCTATTCTGTTGTTTATGGTGAAACCGTAACAAAACTTTCAGGAGGCAGTGTGGACCTGAGACTTAGAAGACCTGAGTTCTGGTTTTCTGTGAATGATTTGTTTCATCTCTCTGGGCCTCCATTGACTGATTTTAAAAGTTTTAAAATCAGACCAGAAATGGGACAGAAGGTTTGTCTTGCCTTCTCCTTCCACACTTGCCAGCTGACTCAACTACTACCTTCTCACCCAAATTAGCAGGTAATGTTCACTGCACAAACTCAGGAATGCAAGACGTATTTATACCTTTGTGTTTTTCTACAGTGAACTTGATTTTTGTCTCAAGCCCCATTTACACTTGAGTAGTCTGTCCTATCTTTCACCAGGGTCATGGGCAACTTCTGGAAGTTTTTTAGAGGCTGATTCATTGACCTTTAATTACCCTCTTCATCCCCCGTTATGCTGTCTTGTCCTCAGTCTTTGGTAGTTGCTCTTGTAGAGGCCGTCACGTGAATCCCATGGACCTTGCGTGTCCTCCCGACTTCCTTGGTCTCTGGGATGTCTGTCTTTTTCCCCCTCCAAACTCTCTGCATCCCCCAGTCTCCATCTGTCTTGCTTCTTGGTGCTCCTAAAGATCTCATTCTTGGCCTTCTCCTATTGCTTTAGACACTCTTTCATTCTCTGAAATTTCATTATTTCTCAGTTTAAACCACTCTCAGTAAGTTACTAACCCCATCAAACCTCTCTGGGTGTGTGTGTGTGCCTTCTCAGCCGTGTGCTACTCTTTGTGATCCAATGGACTGCAATCCACCAGACTCCTCTGCCCATGGAATTTTCTAGGTAAGAAAACTGGTGTAGATTGCTATTTCCTTCTCCAGGGGATCTTCCAGATCCAAGGATTGAACCTGTGGCTCTTGCGTCTCCTGCATTTGCAGGGGGATTCTTTATCACTAGCACCACTTGGGAATCAAACCTCTATTCCTATGTTAAACTCCTCTCCTAAGCTTCATTCAATTTTCCAAGAGTTTTATGCATGCCAGGGTTTGCCCTAGATTGGATTCAGAGATGAGTAAAGCCCACTGTTTTTTGAAGACATTGGCTTTTGGACATCTCAACTGGGGTAACACATGCACGACTCTTACTGAACTCACCGTCTCACCCACACCTGCTCTGGTGCCTGTGTTTAGTTCATGGTGTTATCATCCAGCTGGTTGCTCTAGGTAGAAACTCAGGGGTTATCCTAGACCAACTCTAACCTCAATCTCTATGTCCTGCGGTCTTTTTCGATGAATGTTTCTGAATCTTTATGCTGACCCTCTGGTTTCTCAGCACAGCTCCATCCTTGGTGTCACCCCCTGGTTAAAACTTCTGAGGGCTTCTCCTGGTGTCTGGAGGAAACTGCAGATACTCTACTGTGATATCCGTGTGATATCCTGTGTGTCCTGGCAACCTTGCTCACTCCTCTTGCTGTTTCTCTGCCATTCTGTGTCTTGCTTTCGAGCACTGAGCTGCTTGTAGTTTAGCCACCTTAATTGTTTTTTAGGTGCATGACTCCCCTTGCTTGTAGTCTGCTATGCTGATGTCTCACTTACCTAGTTCCATTTTTTCTTTAAACCTAACCTCAGGCATCAGTATCTCAAAAAACCTTTCCTGATCTCTCTCTCCCCACCTCATTGTACTTAGACACCCTGGGTTCTGTGCAATCATACCAGTCTGTTTATGTCTTTCCCATTACACATCCCATTGTTTTATCTGTCCACATATATCTACCATTGGAATTGAAATAAATGTTGAAAAAATTAAGTTAAAAATCCCATGTATGTGCTTAGCTGTTTTATGTTACTTACTCAATCACCCTGGCTCAGAAGAATTGTGGGGCAGGGGAAAAATGTGTCCACAGGATTGTCTAAAGCGCCCAGCTGGGCCAAGAACTGAAATTTCACCTCTGACCTCCTGACTTTCCATCCCAGGCCTTGACTTTAAGACCACAGCAAAGCTCCCAGAATTTCAAGGCATGGGACAATCTCTCTGCCCCACAGATTAATTTTAGAGTCATTGAAATTCTGCCAGCTCTGGGGGCAATGATTGGGAGCCAGGCTGACAACCAGCAAAGGAGGAAATTACTCTGTGTCTATTTCAAGATGAGGGAGCTGTAACCACTGGTGCCTCCCCCAGTGATGGTGTTCGAAAAAACATAAATTTAATACTTTCATGAAACTCAATCTTCTAACCATAAGTGTTTCAGGGCTCTCTTTGATGTTCAGGAAAAGTTTCCTAGTGCCAATGTCTTTTGCACATATGGTGTGAAAGCCTCCTTGTACGTGAGTCCTGCATCTTGGGTCCCCGGCTATCTGGAAGGAAGAATTAACACTTGTTTTAGTAACGCAACAAATATTTATTCAGCATCTGCTATGTTTGAAGCACACTGTACTGCAGAAGGATGAACACAGATGCTGAGTCAGTTGAAAGGGTGTTCAAATCCTCTCTTGGCCCCTCACTGGCCAAGGATCATTGTCAAATCCCTTCTTCCCTTGAACATTGGTCTCCTCGTGTGTGAAACGGGCTTATGAGACTGACCTTTCAGGGATACGAGAAAGATTGTATAAGGTAGAGTGAGAAAGAGCCTGCCTAGCACAGTGCCTGGTACCTAATTCTTTATTTAAGATAAACAAGGAGAAGCCAGTTTCCTACAAATATAATTTGAGCTGACAAGTGGTAGCTCTTCTTTTAGGACAAGTAGCATTAAAAACCCTTAGAGACGCATCGATTGGAAATGTATTTGGCTGCAGAGACACAAAGCCAGTGGTGGATCAGTAAATGACTAACAATTGACTCTGGGGAAAAGTGAAACCCCAGTTTGCAGTGTTTGCTGGTTTTCACAGTGGAAATACACCCACCATGGCTGGTTTTAAGCTACCAGTGTGATGGAACTTGATACGGAGTTGTAAAGATATATAGTATCTAGTACAGTATATACTATGTACATAATATGGAATGGGGAGATAAACAGAGGGATATAGTCTCAGGAGCATAGAGAGTAGTAAAACTTTAAGTGAGTGAAAGTCACTCAGCTGTGTCTGACTCTTTGCGACCCCATGGACTGTACAGTCCATGGAGTTCTCCAGGCCAGAATACTAGAGTGGGTACCTTTTCCCTTCTCCAGGGGATCTTCCCAACCCAGGGATCAAACCCAGGTCTCCCACAATGCAGGCGGATTCTTTACCAACTGCGCTATCAGGGAAGTCCCTAAAACTTGTGCAATATTTAAAATGTTGCAAATATTGTAAAAATTGTTAATAATTCCCTCTCAGAAGCTGGTTGAGTCAGCCCCAGCACACAAAGTCCTACCATAGTGACTTAAACATGTCATATGTTGTTTGTCTTACGTGACCTGAAGTTCAAGGATGTCCAGCCCAGGGTAAAGCATCAGAGACCCAGACTGTGCTGGCCCGAGCATGAGTCCTTCATCCTCGTGGATATTACTGCAAGACTACAGGAAGGCTGCCATCCCACTGGACGCTGTATCCACATCCCATGCAGCAAGAAGGGGGAAGGAGAGAGTGAAGCATGTTTGTTTGGGAAGAGACACTGTATAGTTCCAAATTGCTGCTGTAACAAACTGCCACAAACTTAACACCAAAATAGCAATGGTTAAAACGGCACAAGTTTAGAGATCAGAATTCCAAAAGGATTCCCAGTGGGCCAAGGTCAAAGACCGGGCAGGGCTGCATTCTTTTTTTCTGGAGACTCTGGGGGAGAATCTGTTTCCTGGATTCTTCCAGCTTCTAGAGGAGACCCACATTCCCTGGCTTGTGAATCCCTCCAGCAGGGCCTGGTGTGTCCCTCATCACGTCACTCTGTCTCTGATGTTGTCACATCTTCTTCTCTGATTCTACTGCCTCCCTGTCTCACTTGTAAGGACCTTTGCAGTAGCAAAGGGCCCACTGGATAATTCAGAATAATCTTCCCATTTCAAAATCCTTGCCTTAATCTCATCTGAAGTCTTTTTTTTTTTTTTTTTTTTTGCCAGAGGA
>NW_011494951.1:7180737-7199197 GCF_000754665.1 Bison bison bison | reverse complement strand
TTGCCAGAGGAGGAAACTTTCACAAGTCCCAGTGTTTAGGACAGGAACAACTTTGGGGACCATTTTTATGCCTACCCTAAACACCTTCCCCAAGGACAATTTCCTATCACCCACTGGCCACAGCTGGACTGTCCCAAGGCCATCCCTAGTTCAAGGCAAGCCAGGAGATCAAGCTTTAGCTTTTAGAGAAACACAGAAAATGTGGATAAGGCAGTCGCCTACTCACTCAGTTGTGTCTGACTCTTTGAGACCCCACAGACTGCAGCCCTTGAGTCTCCTTGATCCATACGATTCTCCAGGCAAGAATTACTGGAGTGGGTTGCAATTTCCTTCACCAGGGTAAGGCAGCAAGGGGCTGGAAATGACCATTGGAATGTGACAGCCAACCAATGTTGTCTGCCACACTGGGAAATGATTAGCAAATACCTAAACAGTTCTGTTCAGGGGGAAGGACACCTCACAGTCTCCTTTGAATCAATGGAATTTTTTTTTTTTTTTTAAATAGAGTACTATCCTAAATTGGTCATTGGTGGGCTTACTATATTAAAGGTCATTGTCCAAGCATGCTTCTTGCTTGCCTGCTGCACTCCTCTGTCTCAAGCGTCCTGGCCTGTTTTCTGGCAGAGGAGATTGGTTAGGGTGCTTGCTTTTGTGTCTCACACAGGGTGGACGTGAAGCTGACCCCCATGCTCTTCACATCAGGCAGGAAGCAATAGGATGCAGCCTTGTGACCAGCTACTTCCATGGATCCACCAAGAATCACGCTGTAAAAGTTACAGACCTCTTCTGTCCTCTCTCCATTTGTTAGACACCATAATGGGAGGGCCCAGTGGGTAGGGAGTCAGGTGAGTGAAAGTGAAGTCACTCAGTCGTGTCCGACTCTTAGCGACCCCATGGACTGCAGCCTACCAGGCTCCTCCGTCCATGGGATTTTACAGGCAAGAGTACTGGATTGGGGTGCCATTGCCAAAGGCATCTGAAGGTCAAATACAGTGGCTTAGAGAGTAGAGTTACCTTTAGGGGAGGAGGGACTTCATAGTGCAGCTGACACCATAGCTCCTCATTGGCTTTGCCATGGGACCTGAGTTTTCCCACATAATATGAAATATGGCATGCAAAAATTTGTAACTGGAAGGACTCCTTTTTGGGGGGGCTTTTGTGAAGTACTTTATTTTAAAAAATTTATTTGCTTTTAATTGAAGGAGGATTGCTTTACAATATTGTGTTGGTTTCTGCCATACATCCACATGAATTAGCCAAAGGTGTGCATATGTCCCCTCCCTCTTGAACCTCCCTCCCACCTCCCACTCTGCCCCACGCCTCTAGATTGTCACAGAGCACTGGGTTTGAGCTCCCTGTATCATACAGCAAATTCCCACTGGATATCTATTTTATATATGGTAATGTATGTGTTTCCAAGCTATTCTTTCCTTGCCATTCATCCTACCCTCTCCTTCCCCCTTCCCCTGTGTCCATAAGTCTGTTCTCTGTGTCTGCCTCTCCATTACCAGTGAAGTCCTGTCTGACTCTTGGTGACTCCATGAACTGTTGCCTGCCAGGCTCCTCCATCCATGGAATTTTCCAGACAAGGGTACTGGAGTGGGTTTCCTCTCCATTGCTGCCCTGCAAATAATTTCAGCAGTACTATCTAGATTTTAGATGGTAGAATTATAGATTATATATATATGTTAATATATATTATTTATTTTCCTTTTTCTGACTTACTTCGCTCTGTGTAATAAACGCTAGGTCCATCCACTTCATTAGCACGGACTCAAATGTGTGGAAGGATTCTTTTTTAAATTAATTAGTTTGGCTGTGCCAAGTCCTAATTGTGGCATGTGGGATCTAGTTCCCTGACCAGGGATTGAACCCCAGCCCCTGCACTGGGAGCCCAGAGCCTTAGCCACCCAACCATCAGGGAAGTCCCTTGGAAGAACTCTTGATCTCCAACTTGGTTCCTGCAAACAGAATAGAAGCCAAGAGAAAATGGCTTCTATTCTCCTTACCAATAGAGAAGTAGTAAACGTGGAAACCCAACAAAGCCAAATGAAAATATTCACGTCCCAGGAAAGTGTTGACCATTTCTCACTAACTCGATGTTCCTTTTCCTTGGCCAGGTGGCTTGTGTGATTTTAGTTCCCTGACCAAGGATCGAATCTGGGCCCTTGGCAGTGAGAGTGCGGAGTCCTAACCACTAGACTGCCAGATAATTCCCCCTGTGCCCCTTTCTTAAAGTAAGACACTTCAGAATTGACTATCCTCAAAAGCACTGTTTCCCTTAGAAACTTCTGGGCGTCTTCATCTTCGCACCAAGAACTGGTGTAACAATGCCTCTCTGTCTTTGAAGCTCAGCTACAGTGGCTGTGTTAACTCGCACAGCGTAAGTATTTTCTTTCTCCCTTTCTTCCTCAGTCCTGATTGTGTTATTTTGCTAACCTTTATGCATGAGATCAGCCCTGGGATTTCTTTGGAAGGAATGATGCTAAAGCTGAAACTCCAGTACTTTGGCTACCTCATGTAAAGAGTTGACTCACTGGAAAAGACTCTGATGCTGGGAGGGATTGGGGGTAGGAGGAGAAGGGGACGACAGAGAATGAGATAGCTGGATGGCATCACTGACTCGATGGATGTGAGTCTGGGTGAACTCCGGGAGTTGATGATGGACAGGGAGGCCTGGTGTGCTGCGATTCATGGGGTCGCAAAGAGTCGAACACAACTGAGCGACTGAACTGAACTGAACTGAATGCATATGTGTAGGATTCCCTTGTGGCTCAGTGGTAAAGAACCCGCCTGCTAGTGCAAGAGACTCGGGTTCAATCCCTGGGTCAGAAAGATCCCCTGGAGGAGGGCATGGCCACCTACTCCAGGATATCCTTGCCTGGAGAATCCCATGGACAGAGGAGCCTGGCAGGCTACAGCCCATGGAGTCGCAGAGTCAGATGTGACTTAAGTAGGAGCAACAGATGTTTCCTTTGGTCAAGCAGGTGAAGTAAGGGTCGATTTGAAAACCAGAAGAACGAGTGAGAGAGAGAGAAAAGCTAGAAAATCAGCTATGGGCATCCAGGGGAGGCCAACACATTCAGAGGGGGCAGGGAGGGGAGAGGCCACATTCAGAAAGATAGGCTGAGCCACAGAAAGCAGGAGGCCACTTGGATAAACACTTGACATCTCTATATAGTGCTGAGGCCGCAGGAGGCCCGGAAGGAATTTGCAGGGAAGAGATATTATAGACGGAGAACTTCCCTTTTGAGCCTCCCTAAACAAGGGCTTCGTATGCATATGGGGTGGTGTGGTTTGGGTGCTGCTGTTTCTCCTCCTGTAAACCGCATGTGCTACAGAAATGAAGCCAGCCTCCCCGGGAGCGGGCTGAGGACACGCGGGCCACTGCCTCAGGCTCTGTGCCTCTTAGGGCTCCCCCAGCCATTTGAAACACCAGGGGTTTACCGTTCAGACCCCGATGTCCAATTTGTCCTTGTCCCTTCCTGTTCTCTGCCACTCGGGGGTAGCCTGGGTCACTCAGTTCAGTTCAGTTGCTCAATCGTGTCCGACCCTTTGTGACCCCATGGACTGCAGCACACCAGGCCTCCCCGTCCATCACCAACTCCCAGAGTCCACTCAAACGCATGTCCCCAGGATCTCGTGAATCCACTTAGATCCGTCAGCAGTAGGAGCCTTCAGTATGTGTCCGATTTGTTCAGCACAGTGATTGAAGCCACTTCCTGGTGACAGGGCATCCGTCTTAGCAAATGGTGTGGGGCCAGTGAGAGCCAGAGATGCTTAATCTGAACGTGTGATCTTTGCTCAAAGACATTGGAGAGTGTGGTGCGGACAGATTTGCTTTTTTAAAAGTTGTGGTGAAACATTCACAATGTAAAATTGACCATGCTAATCATTTTTAAGTGCACAGCTCAGTGGCAGAGAGTCTATTGATATTGTTGTTCAGCTATCATGACCATCCATCTTCAGAACTTTCCTAGTTTACTGAAAGGAAACTTTCAGAAGTTGTCCTTTCTATAAGTGAGGGAGAGGTAGAGCCTGCTATACAGAGTGAAGTCAGAAACAGAAAAACAAATTTATATTATCGCATGTATACGGAATCTAGACAGACTATACTGATGAACCTGTTTGCAGGGCAGGAATAGAGACACAGACAGAAAACGGCCTTATGGACACAGAGGGGAAGGAGAGGGTGGGATGCCTTGAGAGTAGCACTGAAGCGTATACACTCAGTTCAGTTCAGTTCAGTCACTCAGTTGTGTCTGACTCTGCAACCATGGACTACAGCACACCAGGCCTCCCTGTCCATCACCAGCTCCCGGGGTCTACCCAAACTCATGTCCATTGAGTCGGTGATGCCATCCAACCATCTCATCCTCTGTCATCCCCTTCTCCTCCTGCCCTTCAATCTTTCCCAACATCAGGGTCTTTTCCAATGAGTCAGCTCTTCGCATCAGGTGGCCAAAGTATTGGAGTTTCAGCTTCAACATCAGTCCTTCCTTATGTTACTCTTTGCCATTTCCTTCTCCAGGGGTAAAAATAGATAGTGGGAGACTGCTGTTTAACACAGGGAGCTTGACCCTGTGCTCTATGATAACTTAGAAGGGTAGGGGGTGGGAGGGAGGTTCAAGAGTGAGGGGACATATGTATACTTATGGCTGATTCACATTGTTGAATGGCAGAAACCAACACAATATTGTAAAACAATTATCCTTCAATTAAAAATAAAATTTAAAAAAGTAGGTAGTGAAGTGAAAGTGACAGTGAAGTAAGCAAGCAACAAAAGATAACAATAGTTCTGTTTCCCTGCCCCACCTCAACCTCTGGCAACCACCGTTCTCCTTCTGTTTCGACGAATCTGACCACTCTCAGGATCTTGTAGAAGTGGAGTCATGCACTATTTGTCCTTCGGTATCTGACATTTCATACAACACAATGTCTTCAAGTGGGCTTCCTAGGTTGTGCCAGTGGTAAAGAACCTGTCTGCCAATGCAGCAGATGTGAAAGACGTGGGTTTGATCCCACTGGAAGGGGATCAGGAAGATCCCCTGGAGGACAGTTTGGCAATCCACTCTAGTACTCTTGCCTGGAGAATCCCAAGGATGGAGAAGCCTGGTGGGCTATGGTCCATAGAGTCGCACAGAGTTGGACGTGACTGAAGTGTCTTAGCACACATGCAGTGTCTTCAAGGTTCATCTCTGTTATAATATGTGTCAGAGTTTCACTCCTTTTTCTGGTCAAATGATATTCCATTGATATACCCTATTTTGTTTATCCATCCATCTGCCATGAAATGGTATCCCATTATGGTTTTGATGTGCATTTTCCTAATGATCAGTGAGGTTAAGCATCTTTTCATGGGCTCATTGGCCATTTGTGTGTCTTTTTTGGGGGAAATATCAATTTATATCCTTTGCCCCCTTTTAAATGAGGTTGTTTGGATTCCGTTGTTGAGTTGTACAGATTTTTGGATAACAGACCAAGGACCAGTAAACTGTGATATTTAGAGTCAGTCCCTGGTAAACAGGTCTGCGTATACTTCCCTCATTTCAGATGCAAGATTTTTCAAGTGTCATTCATAGATTTGTTTCTGGGATATTGCAATCTCATTTCATCACCTTGACAATCACTGGATATTTCCATTCAAGGGCATCCATGCTAGTGGTGTTGCATTGTTTTAGAAAGAGAGAATCTACAGAAGGAAGAATCGGAAGTCCGGCTGCTGGTCCAATTTGAATCTATAATGTCGACTTGGGCAGAGGGCCCGAAATGGTAGAACCCAGGATGTCCATGTTCTAATTATCTTCTGACCACTGTAGGGAAAAGAGTCATCTAGCCTACCTCGTTGGCAGTTTTGCTGCCCAAGCCATATCATCTTGGAGAAACAGGGTGGCTCTCTGTACAGAATGCTATGGAACATGAAAAAACAGAGAAGCTCAGTCTCATTGCAGGGGTCAAAGGCAGGGTGGGAGTGGAGTGGGGAGAAACTCCAGCCTCCAGGTACCCTCAAAGCCTTCCACAGGGTTCTAAGAATCCCAAGAAGGCAGTCCATCTTCTGTCCTCTAAGAACTTGCCCTTTTGGAGTTGTGTGGCTTTAGCTTCATTCCTCTCCCAGTCTTGGTCTCGACAGCAACATGGTTTCTGGGCTTTGCTTGTCAAAGCTTTTCACCAGGGATGGTGGTACCTGCCAGTGCCTGCCTGAGGCTGATGAAACTGGTCTCAGGCACACCTTGACCAAATGATGCCTCAGCTGCTGGCTTCAAGGTTGCGGGTAACTTACACTTAACATGTCCCATTCTTCTAACTTATATTTGCTTTCGTATGACAGCCCCTGATCACAAGTCAGACTCAGATGCTATGTACAGGACCTCAGGGCTGTCTGATCGACAGTGTGAGCTGTACCCAGACCCACCACGGATGCAGGCACATTGCCTCTGGTCAAGCTCATGTAAATAACTCATGATATTTTCCCCGCCAGGGTACTCTTCTCACTCTCCCTTATGAAAATAAGTCTCATTGCGGTTCCCCTTGCCAGCTGTGAATAAACCTCAGGGTAGGCACAGGTGAGGCTCAGACTGGGACCCCATTACCTTATTTTGAAGAGAAAAACACAGTTATTCATTCACTCATTTTCCTCTGGAGATGATTCTAACACAACGGTATCTCTGTGTTTCAAATTGCAAGATCTACACTTCATCCCTCCAATCAGAATATTCCCATGTATTTGGGAATTTTAATCTTAAAATATTTTACTCTGTTCATATTTATTTTAATATATATATATTTATATTGGGAAGATCATGACTTAGAAGTCACTCAGTCATGTACAACTCTAGGTCAGAATACTGGAGCAGGTAGCCTTTCCTTTCTCCAGGGGATCTTCCCAAGCCAGGGATTGAACCCAGGTCTCCTGCATTGCAGGTGGGTTCTTTACCAGTTGAGCCACAAGGGAAGCCCAAGAATACTGCAGTGGGTAGCCTATCCCTTCTCCAGCAGATCTTCCCAACCCAGGAATTGAACCAGGGTTTCCTGCATTGCAGGTAGATCCTTTACCAACTGAGCTATCAGGGAAGCAGGTGGATTCTTTACCAACTGAGCTATCAGGAAGCCCTATATTTTAAAGCAGCTATAATGTATAATTTATGTATCATAATTAAATATATACTATATTATATATAAACAATATAAATTATATATTTGTTATTTATTTAATTAAATAAATAATATATAATTATGATATATACATTATACATGATAGCTGCTTTGAAATATATATGAATAAATATAACTTTCAATGGGGTTGCCCTAGTGGCTTACTGGTAAAGAATCAGCTTGCCATTGTAGGCACCGCAGGTTTGATACCTGGATCAAGAAGATCCCCTGAAGAAGGAAATGGCAACCCAGTTCAGTATTCTTGCCTGGAGAACTCCATGGACAGCAGAGCCTGGTGGACGACAGTTCATGGTATCACAAAAGAGACACGACTGAGTGACTAAACAACAGCAACAAATCACTATTAAAATATTCATTTCCCAGTCCTCCCAAGGAGATTGATGAACCTAGAATATTTAATGGAATTTGGAGTCTTTCTGGGATAACTAAAAAAACAGTCATTAAAGGATAATGGGATGCAGTTATTAACATTTAGCCTCCTCTGCATTCTATTCTAAGAAACAACCCTGGTGGAGAGGAAATCAACGCTAGTTGGTGTAATATTGGGACTTACAGACGGGGGAAGGCAAAGTGTGTGCTCACCGAAGAAATAGTTCCTTTTTTGACTTGGCTTTAAATGGCATTATAATCGAAACTGGAAGAAGCACTTGCGGTTAATTTAACAGATCCGGTCATGAAAGGACCTCTGGACAAATGTCCAAACTTTCCATTATACAAACAGGGAAGCTGCACAAATGGGGAAAATGAGTAGCTGGAACTCACATCCTAAGAAAAAATGTCCCTTGTTCATCATCTGTGGCCAAATAAGTCCACGCAGGTAGTACTGAATCACAGTCATTGCCCTCAGACGGTTTGCTAGTGGCTGTCGCTGACGGGTAATGGCTTGTGGTATTTACCTTTCCAGAGTCTAACATTTTAACGTGTAACAGAACACTGATGTGCAGGAAGAAGACGGTTTGACTGTAAAGTCAGCTCTTCTCTAAGACCATCTAGAAAACTGAATGGGCAGAGCCCCTTTACCTAGGGTCCTTGGAAGGACTTCAGCCTCTGATATCATATGAATTATTTTATGCACGGGCTATAGGTTTGTGCGTTTTCTTTAGGCAGAGGATCTATTTATCCTGGACTCTCTTAGTTGGATAAGAGAGAAGCATTGAGCATAAAGGTAATTTATTGGCTTATTTTCCATGGGCTCATACCCAGGATACTAATAGCTTCCAGAATGGCTGACTATGGTTGTTCTGTTTCTTGACTTTCTCCACTTCTCCACTCAGCTTGCCTCTCACTTTATTCCGACTCAAGGTTCTTTGTGCTTGGTAAACAGAAAGGCCACCAATGGGATTTCCTTGGCAGTCTGTGGTTAAGACTCCACGCTTCCACTGCTGGCGGCATGGGCTCAATCCCTGGTTGGGGAACCTGCGTCCTGCAAGGCATGTGGTGTGGCCAAAAATTAAAAAAAAATAAAAAAGAAGCTCTCTTTATTATTTTTTATTGAAAAGAAAGTCAAGTGGCTCAGTCCTGTCTGACTCTTTTCAACCCCGTGGACTGTAGCCTACCAGGCTCCTCTGTCCATGGGTTTTTCCCAGGCAAGAATACTGGAGTGGGTTGCCATTTCCTTCTCTAGGAGATCTTCCTGACCCAGGGATTGAACCCAGGTCTCCCACATTGTAGGCAGACACTTTACCATCTGAGCCACCAGGGAAGTCCATTTTTATTGAAAGGCCACCAACAATGCTATACTTACACCTCCCAGCTTAGCACTGACTACTAGGCAGAGAGTGACTCTCAGGCCCCTATCTGGGTCATACGGACATGCCTTCACCATTCACTGGGTTTTAGGGCATTAAGCCCCTCTGGTTGAGCCACCTGGGTCACTTTTGCACCCTGCGCCTTCACAATGATAGGGACCCATGTGGAGTCGGGGAGGGGTCCCCCACCCCCGACCGGGTGCAAGAAGAAGGGAGATGGGAAAGCCCACAGAGTAGATACCAAAAATAAGCCATCACTTACCAGACTTTCAAAGGATCTGTGATCAAAAAGGTCAAGAACCTTAGGTCTTCTTAGAGTCAAAGGCCATACCATGGATTTCCTATAGGTCATGTTCAACACTCTGCTGGCCTAACTGAAGAAGATGGAACATTTGGAATGGAATTTGGATGGAACACATTTTGCTTCAGCCACACAAGTGTGCTCTGGGTACTCACTCTGCAAAATGTGCTAGTGATTTCAGTTTCCTTTTAGGAGACATTATCGTGTTTGGATTTCCTTCATCTGCACAAGTCTGCCGATCGAGTCTTTCCAAATGACTTGGAACAGATAAAAACAAATACAAGATCCTGTGCTCTGTAAAATGTAGTTTTAAGCATGATGAACTTTATCATGGTCTGACCGTCTGTGACTGCATCCCTGAAAACTCTCCATATAATTTCCATCAACCAGAACTCAGGGAGATCTCGAATGCAGGATATTTGCTTCCCTCACTCTCAGTGCCCGGAACCCTGCTGTGGTGCTCATACAAGGGGCTCAGCACCTTTACAAAGTCACATGGACACTCAGGTTGTTTGCCTTCTCTGCTGGAATAAAAGTGAAGTCGCTCAGTCGGGTCCGACTCTTTGAGACCACATGGACTGTAGTCTACCAGGTTCCTTCATCCATGGGATTTTCCAGGCGAGAGTACTGGAGTGAATTGCGATTTCCTTCTCCAGGGGATCTTCCCAACCCAGGGATCGAACCCGGGTCTCCTGCATTGCAGGCAGACGCTTTACCATCTGAGCCATCAGGGAAGCCCCAAACTGAAAACCTAGCTATAAACAGTGAATGAATGAGTGAAAGTTGCTCAGTTGTGAGCGACCCCATGGAATATACAGTGCATGGAATACTCCAGGCCAGAATACTGGAGTGGATGGCCATTCCTTTCCCCAGGGGATCTTCCCAACTCAGGGATCAAACCCTAGTCTCCTGCATTGCAGGTGGATTCTTTACCAGCTGAGCCACCAGGGAAGCCCATAAAAGAAGTGCTGTTTTAGGCCATTCTAAAGAGGGATGTTAACCTCTCCCTGGCTTGATAGAAAACACCTCCCCAGGAGAATGGAAATTAGACAATGTTCTGTGTAGATGTTGCCCTCAAAGAGAAGGGAATGAGTTTTCATTGGTCTTAATTAGGGGATCTGTTTTAATGCTCCATTGAACTGCTTTCTGACAGCCCATCAGAATCCATGAGAGGGATGCTAAGCGCCACAGCTTTCTGCGTGAGATGTCCAGTGGGATGGCATGGGGTGATGGAGCTACAAAGAGGAGGGAAAAAGGAAAGAGAGAACCAGAATGCCCTGCGTCTTGGTTATGGTGCTGGTCCACTCTCCTGTCTAAGCAGAAACAGTGTTGGGTCAATGGACCGCTAGCTGACCACTCCCACAGGGAGCTAAGCTCTGTCACTGGGAGAATTCTACCTGCTGCCTTCCCTCAGGGCAACTGAAAGGCTCAGGAGACTTAGGAGACCAAAGTGCTACTTGAGATGCTAAACTGAGCCTCTGGAAGTGCTTAACTGGGTGGTCGGGGGAGGAGAGAGGAATACCTCTATTGCACAAATTGCATTTATCAGTTGAAAATCACAGTGAGTCGACAGGACAGGAGAGTCAATGCAGGCACCGCTCTCATCCATCTACAGTAAAGACAGCCTGCTCCTCTGCAAATCACAGAGGCTGGAGCCTGAGAATGACATTTCCCAAATTTCTTGCAGCAAAGTTTCAGATTGGACTGCGTCAACGACCACAGGCATTAAGGTATGATTCACCAGGCACACAGAGGTCAAATTAATGTTATTGCTTCTCTGGTGGTGGTGGGCATATGCGTAGGTTTTGGCAAATGGGATGCTTTGGGATGACCCCAGACGTTATCCTTGGATAACCTGTCTCTTTGCTGCCCATGATTATCAGTAGTGGTTGTTCTGTGACTCCAGCTTTCTAATCCTCTAAAAACTAGCGGTGAATCTAAGAGCTGGTGGGAGCTCTAACTTTCTCTTCTACAGCTCTTCCAATGGTTTTGTTAGAACCTATTTCCCTTCCAGTTTGAAATACCTATAATGCATTTTTTTCTAACTGATTCTTAATGGCTGCTTGTTGTTGTTCAGTTGCTAAGCTGTGTTGGGTTCTTTGACACCCCATGGACTGCAGCACGCCAGGCTCCTCTGTCCTTCACTATCTCCCGAAGTTTGCTCAAGTCATGTCCACTGAGTTGGTGATGCTATCTAATTATCTCATCCTCTGCTGCCACTTTTCCTTTTGCCTTCGATCTTTCCCAGCATTAGGGTCTTTTACAATGAGTCAGCTCTTTGTATCAGGTGGCCAAAGTACTGGAGCTTCAGCTTCCGCATCAGTCCTTTGTGTGTGTAGGGGGGTGGAGTCAAGTCACTCTCACTTCAAAGATGCTTTCTTTAAACCCTATATACACTGTGCTAGGTGGTGAAAGTGCTACGTTGGCCACCCATACAGTTAGGATTTTTTTTAATCAAAGAATGTAGTTTTTCAGGATGTGAGCCCTATCAGTGTGAGGCCAAGATGGCAAGGGATGAGGGACAAGGAGGAAATACCAAAAGCAAAGGAGTAGCAGTTTTTGCTTTGCCAGGTTCACATAAGCATTACCTATACTTTTCTTCACTTAATTGTCTTCACAAGCTTTGTCTATTGCTCACTTACTTATTCAACAAATATTTCTTGAATATCCACCATACGACACAACTTTTACAAGTAGCTGTGTCATATCCATGAGGAGAACAAAATGAACGTATCCTCTTTCGTGCTCTTATGCCAGCATGTGTCGGCACAGAGGGAGAAGACACAATATGCACAGTAAATAAATAACTGTAAAGTTGTGTTTAAAACGATACTGTGGGAAACGAAAAAAGTGGAGCAGCTTAAAGGGAATCAGACCTCCTCCAGGTGACGTGGGGGTGAGTGAGTTATTATTTTAAATATATTCATCAGGGTAGGACTTATTGAGAAGATGACAGATGAGCAAAGACTTAAAAAAGGTGAAGCAGGTGATGACTGGAGTATTGGAGGGAACAGCATTCTAGGCGGAGGGAACAGCCAGTGCAAACGCCCTGACGCAGGTGAGTGTCTAGAATCTTTAAGCAACATCAAAGAGGGTGATGTAGTTGGAGAGAAGTGAAAATGGGAAGAGCCAAAGATAAAGTCAGAGAAATAACAGAATGCAGTGCAGACTGTGGGAGGGGGTGTGGTTCCTGCAGAAATTTTGAGGCCACTGAAAGGTTTTTGGCTTTTACTTTGAATGGAAAGAAGAGCCATCAGAAGATTGTGAGTTAAAGAGTGACATGGTTTGACCCATGCTATTTTTGGAGGCAAATTTACCTACAATAAAATGCATAGGTCTGAAGAGTATCATCTGATAAGTTTGGAAAACTGTGAAATCCATGAAACTATCACCCAAGTCAAGATAAGGAATATTTTTCTCACTCTTGAAATTTCCATCATCACTATTATTATTTATTATGTTTATTATTTCTTCTTCCCTATTTTATACGGGTTTCATTCTTCTTTTTTGAGTTTCTAGAGGTGGTAGTTTAGATCTGGAGTTGGCAAACATTTTGTGTCAAGTGCTAGATGGTAAATACTTTAGGTTTTGGAGAACATATATTCTTTGTTGCAATTACTCACCACTGCCATTGTAACACAAAGCAGCCATAGGCCATTTGTAACCAAATAAGCATGGCTGCCTTCCAATAAAACCATTAACAAAAATAGACAGCAAACCAGACTTGGCTTGGAGGCTGCAGTTTGCTGAGCCCTGGATTAGATCATTGATTTTGAACTCTTCCTTTTTCTTCTTGCTATTGTATTTTTTCAGTACTAAAATTTCCATTTGATTCTTATTTCTTTGCTGAGAATAGTTTTTCATTTGTTTTAAAAGTGAAAGTGAAAGTCGCTCAGTCGTGTCCAACTCTTTGCAACCCCATGGACTATGGAGTCCATGGAATACTCCAGGCCAGAATACTGGAGTAGGTAGCCTTTCCCTTCTTCAAAGGATCTTCCCAACCCAGGGATCAAACCCAGGTCTCCTGCATTGCAGGTGGATTCTTTACCAGCTGAGCCACAAGAGAAGTCCAAGAAAACTCAAGTGGGTAGCCTATCCCTTCTCCAGGGGACCTTCCTGACCCAGGAATTGAACCGGGGTCTCCTGCATTGCAGGTGAATTCTTTACCAACTGAGCTGTCAAGGAAGCCCATTTGTTGTAAGGCTATTTGTGATGGCACATTGAAGCATTCTTGCAATGCTGCTGCTTAGTCTTTCAGTAGTATCTGACTTTTTGTGACTCCAGGGACTGTGGCCCATCAGGGTCCTCTGTCCATGGAATTTTCCAGGCAAGAATACTGGAGCAGGTTGCCATTTCCTACTGTGGGGGATGTTCCCTACCCAAGGATCGAACCTGCATCGTTTGAGCATCTCCTGCGTTGCAGTCAGATTTCAGCCACTCCCACCACCTGGGAAGCCCATTCTTGCAATGGCTGCATTAAAATCCTGGGCAAAGAATTCTATCATCTGTATCATCTGGTGTGGAATCTGTCGACTGTCTTTCTCACTCAAGTTGAGATTTTCCTGGTTCTTGAGGGAAAGGGTGATTGTTCTGATGGAAACCCGGACAACTTGGGAGTTACGTTAGGAGCGCCTGGATCTTCTTTCAATTTTCTGTTGTCATCCGCCTCCACTGAAGCCACTCTGGTGGGAGAGGTGGGTCCCAGGTGGGTGTGGAAGTCCGTATCTTCCACTTGGCCTCTGCTGATACCATCCTGGCTGAGACAGGCAGGGTGCTTAACATTTCCTGCTCATCAGGGAGCCTCTGCGGACACTGTGGAGTAGCTGTGTTATCCCTGCACGGTGGTGAAGGCTTGGCTCTCTGTGAGGTCTTGTCTGATTCCCAGAAGCAGGGCTGGAGAGGGGCACCTCTTTACTGCCAGGTGGGGGTGGGACTTCAGGCTCCTCCAGCTCATTCCCACCCAGCCGACATGAATATCCCTCTTCTCTAAGCTGCCTTCTCTGATACCATCCTGGTGGAGGAGGTGGGTGTCTTATGACTGAGTGGTGAGGGTGGAAATCGGGGCTCCCCTCCTGGACTTCGTGGTGCTGGTAGGAGTGGAGAACAGGTTTGTCTGTCTAGAATAGTACAGTTAGCATCTGAAAGTTTCCTGTCTTGTTAGGTTGCACTTTATTTGGTCCTTTGGTTAGTTTTTTTTTTTTCCTGCTCCTCTTGGGATATGGAGTTCCTGGCTTCTCTGCACCCAGTCTGCTGCTGCTGCTGCTAAGTCACTTCAGTCGTGTCCGACTCTGTGTGACCGCATAGACGGCAGCCCACCAGGCTCCCCTGTCCCTGGGATTCTCCAGGCAAGAACCCTGGAGTGGGTTGCCGTTTCCTTCTCCAGTGCATGAAAGTGAAAAGTGAAAGTGAAGTCACTCAGTCGTGTCCGACTCTTAGTGACCACATGGACTGCAGCCTACCGGGCTCCTCCATCCATGGGATTTTCCAGGCAAGAGTACTGGAGTGGGGTGCCGTTGCCTTCTCTGCTGCACCCAGTCTAGAATGACTGAAAACCCAGGGACGTCAGTGCCATGTTGTCCTTGAGGACCTGAGATCTCTAGTCAGCCCACCTTCTTATCTGCATCCTGATACTCCTAACGACCTGCTCACAGTTGAACTTCAATGCCCTCAGCTCACCTACTTGCCTCCCATGGGGCCAGTTTAGCTGGATATCTTCAGCTCTTACCAAGTCCTTTTAAAGAGACACTGTCCTGCCTTTTTTAATAACTGGTAGATCTCTAGACTTCTTTCTGTGTTTCTCCTCTGGGTCTTTGTTTAGGCAATTTTGTCTGGATTTCCTCACCAGAGACTACCTCCTCTTTCAAAAGCTTGCTCAGCAGAGCCCTCAAGGATGCTCCCAATGTAGAGTAAATCTCTGTCTTCACTGATCCCCTGGAATACTTTGTAAATAAATATTCCCATTCTAGAACCTCCACCATGTGCTGGGTGCAGTGCTAGGTGCCAGGACTCACAGGTGAATAAGATTCAGTCTTCTTTCTCTAGGGATTTGCAGCCTGGTTTTCTTGCCACACTTCAGCGGAGTTTTTCGTTTCCATGGCTGTCTCCTGCCAGACCTAATGAAGACAGATCTATGTCTTCTACTGTTTCTGTTCTGCAAGTATCTAGTATCAGACATGACACATAATAGGGACTTAAATGCATGAAAAAAATCTAATTATGCTAAGAATAGGACCTTCACTCTTGGAGTTTATTACCATCAACAGTTGGTTTGAGATTCCATGAATACCAAGCCCAGGACGCACCATCCTGGATGTGATGAAATGCAAGCCACAGTGTTTGCACTCTCAGGAGTCAGAGTAGTTCTATGTTCTAGAATTGTCCTCAGAATCATACATTGTAGGAACAATATGTCAGAGACCCGTTAATTAATCCAGTATTTCTAGAAGTGTGCTTATGTTAGACTGATGAAATGTAAGATGACTTTTAGTGGTAGACAGATGAATTTTTAAAATAGTTATTTATTTTGACTGTACATCAGGAAAATATACATAGAACACCCAAGATATCCTTGCTTGACAAGTGAGTGAGTATAAAGGCAAACATGAGACAATAATGTTTTAAATAATAGAACAGGGGCTCTTTTTCCTGGCTGTCCAGTTGTGAAGACTCCGAGCTTCCATCGCAGGGGGCATGGATTTGACCCCTGTTTGGGGAATTAAGATCCTGCATGTCACAGAGCATGGCTAAAAAAATAAAGTTATGTTCCAAATGAAAAAAATGAAAAATAAAAAAAAGGAATAGAAGAGCTAAGATGAAGCCACAGTAAGGATCATGAAGTTAGGACATGAATGAGGACAGTTTGCTTATTTTACAGATGACTGAACCAAGGCAAGGAGGAGCTTTGCTCAAGTTCGCACCGCTTGAGAGTGGCTGAACAGGAATGAAGTCTCTGACCACCTTGGACTCCAGCTGGGGAAATTTCTGGGTCGCATCTCCAGCTCTGTGCGGTTGTAGCAAAGGACAGCCTGGAGGGCAGGAATTTGGGTGTGGCCACCAGGTGGCCTGTTTGGAGCCGGAGAAGAGTGTGGGAGAGAAGGAGGAAACCAAAGGGAACAGAGAGGCCCGGGGCCTGATAATAAGCCTTCAGTTCGGTCTGGGCTGCAGACGGCTGGGCGGCGGTGGGTGGCCGCGCCCTGGTTAACTCTCCGTGGGGGGCTGGGGGTTAGCATCACTCAAGACAGACAGCCGCCCTTAGCTACGGACTAATGCCAGTGGACCCTGCTACCAGCAAAGGGCCAAGGAAGAGATTTTTTTTTCGCTTATATCCAGACAGTGTCTCTCTTTTTCATTTTGTTCCGGCGTGCGGCACTCTTTGGTGCCTTGGAGGTGGAAGTCTGTTCTCATCTCCCCGGCGTTGGGGTCAGGGGGTGGGGGGGAGCTTTTCTTTGGGGATTGGATTGAAAAGGATAGCAGAAGGGATAGCCTTCTGCTCCCACCTCACTCTTGGGGAAGACTGCAGCAGAGAACAAACCCGGCCCACCCCCCAGAACCAGTTCTTGAGAGAAACCTGACCTTGTCTGCAGAGGCGTGAGCTGTCTGAGCCAGTTGACTGGCTCTTCTGGGAGTCAAGGTTGTTTGGGCTTTCTTGATTTCTGCGGAAGGATATCTTCTTGAACGGTTGATATATGTTTTTTAAAGTATTTATTTATTTGGCTGTGCCGGGCCTAGTTGTAGCCACGCAGGATCTTCATTTGAAACCTGCAAAGTCTTACTTGTGGCATGTGGGCATGTTCCCTGACCAGGGATTGAGAACCCTGCTTTGGGAGCATGGAGTCTTAGCCGCTGGACCACCTGGGAAGTTGCTTGAACAGATGGATCTTTTAAGCCAGGATTTCATGCAGAAAAGCCTACCCACCAGGCTCTCCTTAAAGAACACTTTTTTTTTTTTCCGATTTGTTCAACTGATATATGTTGAGCACCAACCACGCCTCACATGCTCTCTTGGGCACTGGGGTATGATAGAAAAGCAGGCAGCATCCTCACCCTCTTTCATTCTACAGGGAAGACACCAATACCCCAGTAAAGGCAAGAGGAAATCGCATATAGATTGTGACTGGTGCTATGGAGGAGAGACACTGAGGAGAAGCTGGAGAATGATAGCAGAGGCCTGGTTTGGAGGGGCAGGCAGGGCAGAGCCATGGGAAGAAGGGTCTGTAGGTCGAGACCCAAAATGTAAGAAGTCAACCACTGCATGTGAGAAGCAGTGTGTGGAGCCATCTGCGCGGAGGGCACACGGGCAAAGACGTGGCGTAGGAGAGAGTGGCACCTTCTCGAAGGCCTGTGTGTCTGAAAGTCATGGTGTGGAGTAGGAAGCGGGCCCTGGGGTGTAGGGGGAAGCTGAATGGTGGTGGTCTCTGCAGACTCTAGTGAGGAGGTTGCACTTTCTTGGAAGAGCAGTGGGAAGCTGCTGAAAAGCTCATCACTGGGGGCCAGCCAGTGCTCACAGATGAAGGGAAGATGGAGGTCGCCTGGCTCCCAGCAGACTCAAGCCCAAGCATCAGAAAGATGTACGGAGGCGTGTTAGCCTGTCCTCTCTGTCCTCCTGGATGGTGAGTGGTACTTCCACTGTTGACAGTGGGACACTTCAAGTAACAGCCTAAGAGACCTCATTATATACAATGAAGCTGGTTCAAGACATAAAGCATTGTTTGCAATAAGTCCAATGAGACATTTCCTTCACAGTCCAGCACTAGGAAAAAGTCTTCCATCTTCTGAAGAGCAAAATGTGTCTCTTCCTCCTCTGTGACAGAAGGAATTACAGACCTGCCTCTCGTTGCTTTTCCCCTTTGGTTGCTAGGACACTTGGAGTAAAATATCCATGGCCCCCAAAGACCTGGGATGTAGGCTTCATGACCTAAATATTGTGATTCCACTTCCCATTATGGTCTTAATGTCCAGGTAAAAGAAATAGAATCTTCTTGGTACTGCTTTTTTCCTACATCCTTTCTGTATTGAAGCTGTGTGGGTACCAAGTGGCTTCAGTCATGACCGACTCTTTGTGACACTGTGGCCTGCAGCCCACCAGGCTCCTCTGTCCATGGGATTCTCCAGACAAGAATACTGGAGTGGGTTGCCATTCCCTCCTCCAGGGGATCTTCCTGACCCAGGGACTGAACCCACGTCTCTTATGTCTCCTGCATTGGCAGGCAGGTTCTTTACCACTAGTGCCGCCTGGAAA
>NW_011494951.1:7168477-7180637 GCF_000754665.1 Bison bison bison | reverse complement strand
CGTATTGAAGCAGCCATAAATTTAAAAAAAAGGACTCTCTTCTCTCAGTGGTCCTCTGAATCACTATGCTACCTTGTTGCAGCCCAGGCCAGTGTCTCTCCCATTTTCTGGCACTCCATATCTCCATCCTTTGAGGGGCAGGGAGATTCCATGTCCTCCAAGAGCTCTTCCAGGTTTTCACCCTTCTCCAGGTTTCTCCAGCTCTTTGGTGAGTTCCACACTGCTTAGTCTCAAGCCCAGACTCACATTTTTCCTGTGTGTTAGTCTTCTCTTTCTAATGAGATTATATTTTAAAATTCAGGGACCAGCATTTGCTGAAACTATCACTGGTAAGGGGCTTGCCAGGTGGCACGAATGGTCAAGAATCCACCTGCCAATGCAGGGGACACAGGAGACATGGGTTCGATCCCTGGCTCTGGAATATCCCCTGGAGGAGGGCATGGCAACCCATTCCAGTATTCTTGCCTGGAGAATCCCATGGACAGAGGAGCCTGGTGGGCTATAGTCCATAGGGTCACAAAGAGTCAGACAGGACTGAAGCGACCTAGCATGCCTTGCACATCATCGATAACGTGCCTACTGGGTGCAAGGTCTAAATGAAAATTCACTTCCTAATGCTCACAACTACCCTGTGAGGAAGGGTGTTTGCCTCTTTTTTACAGACAAGAAAACTGAGGGGGATAAAAGTTGCCTGTAAATATGACAAGAAAGAAAGTAGGTAGACCCAGGATACACACCCTGACTGGCTCCAAAGCTTGTTTTCTTGGGGCCACATCATTCCTTACCTTTTCTGAGCTCATTGTGGGGTCCAACAAGAGCTATCTCTCACATAACTGTAAGGCCACCTCCCACCTGCTCTCTGCCACTAGAAAAATCTTCCAATAGAGAGTAGGTTTTCATTTAGAGCAAGAAACCAGATTTTAGTGCAAACAACGCTCCCCAAATCCTCTTAGGCACTTTGCCATGGAACTATGGGGCATGTCATGGGGACTGGATTTCATGCCAGATGCCGGGAAGGATACAGAGGTCACTGACCCATGGTGTCTTTCCCCAATGGGCCCATAGTCAAGGGCTCAGCACAGATTCCTTTCTGAGCATCTGTTTTGAGTAGAGGGCAGTGGGAAGACTACTGCCCTTGTTAAAGTGGCAGAGAGACAGCAGGTGGGGGAGACAGTGCTGTTCAAGGCTACGTTGTTCTTGGTTTACTCATGGAGAGAGAGCCAGAGGGGAGAGAAAACAAGTGGCTATGAAAGTGTTTGAAAGAGTTTGTGTATCAGTTCAGTTCAGTCGCTCAGTCGCATCTGACTCTTTGTGACCCCATGGACGGCAGCACACCAGGCTTCCCTGTCCATCACCAACTCTGACAAAATGTGGTCCACTGGAGAAGGGAATGGCAAATCACATCAGTATTCTTGCCGTGAGAACCCCATGAACAGTTTGTGTATCATGTGGATGCAAAATGTCCTTACTTTTTCCAATGGTCACTTACCTAGCAGCTAAGGCACGTGAGGGCAGTTTCAGGCTGTGCTTTTCAAACTGCACCCCAGGGTCTTCCTCCTTTTCATTCATCCACCATAAGAAAAGTAGGTTCGTGGCCCACTGCAGACTTACAGAATCTACATTTCTGAAGATAAGACTCAGGAACTCATTTTCCTGCCTCTCCCCCATCAGTTCTCATGCACCTAAAAGCTTGAGCATCAGAGGTATAGGGAAAAGCACAAACACCAAGATGGGCATGGCCTAGGGTACCAGAAATTTAAGCTGTCTCAGAGTCTGAGTGGGTACTGGTGGACACTGGTGAGACAGGGGTCACCACGAATGTACCAGTAGTGGGTGGAGCCTGTGGGTGGAAGGTACATGACCGTGGCCAAGTCAAGAAATCCAAATTTCATTTAAAAAGTAAGCATGGGGACAGGAAATTGGAGGGGCAGTTGCTGGGATGGGGGAAGGAAGCAAAGTCAAGAGTAAAGTCAGATGGCCTAAGATGAGCCCCAAGAGGGCTCATGGAGGGAGGGTGTCTGGTGGGCTTGTGTTGACCTCCACTGACCAGATATGTACAGCCCGGGCTGTTTGAATGGCTGGAACAGAGAGCCAAATCCTGTCTGCAGGATATGAGCCCAGGGTGATGGTGCTGGAGATACAAGTTTGATTCCCGTCCAGCCCAAGGCCTGGGAAGGAGGCCTGGTGACTTGGGCCTCCTTCTGCGAGACCAGCCTTCCTTTGTTCTCACCCGTTCCTACCCTCTTACTTCTGAGTCCTCCTCACCACCACGTAGGTGGCAATTGATCCATAATGGACATGTTTTTATTAGAGTAATGGTACCACTTTCTGCAGAAAAGAGCAATGCAATTTTGTTAATGAAAGTCATGTGTCGAGACAGGGGTGGATGATGGGGAACTTCTGGGTCTGGTTTGGCCCCGGCTCAAAACCTTCCGGGAAAACACAAACTTTGAGGGCCACACCCAGAAAGTCCCATTTACCTCTGTCAGGCCCATCTGCTTTGCATTAGAGCAATAATAACAGTCGTCTCGCAGTGCCCTTTCATAAATATAAAATGTGTAATAAAACAGTTATTAGAAGGTAATCAATGGTGCTTATGTTTTCTTCTGGGAGGACATTAATGGTGAATTGGTGCATAATCCCTTGGCTATTCTGTGTGACTGCCCAAAGTCCACCTTGCTCCTGGGCTCTTGGAGGTCAGAGGCCAGGACCCCTGAGAGTTCATTCCTGTGCTAGGGAGGCATCTCTGGGGATGCTTTTACTGGAGAGGAGAGAGAAGAACGACTCTAGGATTGGTCCAGGGAAAACCCACACCGACCTAATAGTATTAATGCTAGGATTAAATGAACTAACACTGATCAAGAGAAGGTCAGTGGGCTTCACATCACCAGGGCTTATTTCCCCTTCCCCACCTCCCTATCTCTCCTTGTTTGAATATTAATTACAAAGCAACCTGTAGAATGCTAAGAAAATTAAGGGCACTTTTCAGAAAAGTAAAAAATCTTTCCTATTGGTTATCTATAAGAGAAAAGAATCTTAAAAAGAATGGATACAGGTATATGTATAACTGAATCCTTTGCTGTACACCTGAAACTAACACAACATTGTAAACCAACTATATGCCAATAAAAATTAAAATAAAAAAATGTTTCCCATTGAGGAAGCCCACACAATCTTCCCTTTCTCTTCTAAAGCATTCACTGAAGGGCCTCATGATTTAAAACTTGATAAAATAAGATAGGGCTGACCCAGAGAGATGGGATGAGGAGGGATGTGGGAGGGGGGTTCAGGATGGGGAACACATGTACACCCATGGCGGATTCAAATCAATATATGGCAAAACCAATACAATATTGTAAAGTAAAATAAATAAATATATTAATTAAAAGAAAATAAGATCAGGCTTCCCAGGTGACTCAGTGGTAAAGAATCCACCTGCCAATGCAGGAGACACAGGAGATGAGGATTCGAACCCTGGATTGGGAAGATCCCCTGGAGGAGGAAATGACAACCCACTTCAGTATTCTTGCCTGAAAAATTCCATGGACAGAGAAGCCTGGTGGGCTAGAGTCCCGGGGCTCACAGAGTCAGACACGACTGAATGGCGCATCATACTCGCATCCTGTCCTCAGAGATCACAATATTGGGTGGGAAACAGCAGAGATTGCGTAGGCAGTGTGTTGGAAGCTAAGACAACTGCCTGAGTAAATTCTAGAAGAGCTCGGAGGAGAAAACCTACTTGCCTGAGGTCTCAGCTTCTGGGTCACTCTAATCCGGGAG
This sequence comes from Bison bison bison, assembly GCF_000754665.1. NCBI lineage: Eukaryota > Metazoa > Chordata > Mammalia > Artiodactyla > Bovidae > Bison > Bison bison. The sequence continues at coordinate 7,176,857 of NW_011494951.1, read as the reverse complement.
TTGGTGATGGACAAGGAGGCCTGGCATGCTGCGATTCATGGGGTCGCGGAAAGTCAGACACGACTGAGCTACTGAACTGAACTGAACTGAAAACAACTGCCTGAGTAAGTTCTAGAAGAGCTCGGAAGAGAAAACCTCCTTCCCAGAGGTCTCAGCTTCTGGGTCACTCTAATCAGAGTGTTCTCTGGGGTTCCTTCCTCACCACCCCTCCATTCTCCTGTGCCTTCCCCTTGGGTGTTGTCAAATAGATCAGGGGCTTCAAAGAACACACACATACACTTTAACCTCCAAGACCTCTCCCTAGCACAGACCACTCCCCAAAACTCCAGACCTAGTGTCTGGGTGCCTTCTGGACCCTCCACTGGCAATTCCAAAGTCACTTGCAATTCAACACATCACCATTCAAAGTCACGGTCTTTCTCCCAAGACAGTGTCAGAAAAATTAGGACAACCTGCCTCTCATCACTTAGCAAGAGCGAAAAACAGTGACCAGATTCAAACCCAGCACTGCAAATCCTAGACTTTTTTCAAACACTACAGTCTTCGGGTCAGGAAACGTGGGGAGGGAGGCAGCAGCCTGTCCCTCTTGCTTTGTGTCTGTCTGCGAAGCTCTCTTCCACTGTGCTCTGTTTGGTATTTTGTGCTCTGTTCAGCAAGTCTCCTGGTTTCCTTTCTCAGGAAGGAAAGCAGCACTGAGGACTTCCCTTTCCCACTTCACACGTTAAGCCTCAGCTTTCACACGTGACCGTGACAGCAGAAAGACTCATTCTCTGGGGACGGAGACCCATCCCAGCCCTCGCGCTGGACTCCATTCTATCACGTGATTCTGATACCTTTCCACCAGAGATGGAGCAGGTTTTAGTCTCCGTTGTGTCTCCAGGCCCTAGAGTCGTGCTTGGCTTAGAGTTGATGCTCAGCATGTGCTGAGTGAATAGGTACTGTTTTCTACACCAGGCGGGAATGTGTTTCTTCAAACTGCGTGCATTGAAAGGTTGGCTGTAGACTGCCAAATTTGAAAGGAAGTCCAGTTGTTCAGACGTCAATTCAACATACATTTAAAAAAAAATGTATTTTATTGTAGCATAGCTGATTTACAATGTTGGGTCAATTTCTGCTGTACAGGAAAGTGATTCAGTTTTATATCTTCACGGAGAAGGCAATGGCACCCCACTCCAGTACTCTTGCCTGGAAAATCCCATGGATGGAGGAGCCTGGTGGGCTGCAGTCCATGGGGTCGCTAGGAGTCAGACATGGCTGAGCGACTTCACTTTCCCTTTTCACTTTCATGTATTGGAGAAGGAAATGGCGACCCACTCCAGTGTTCTTGCCTGGAGAATCCCAGGGACGGGGGAGCCTGGTGGGCTGCCGTCTATGGGGTCCCACAGAGTCGGACACGACTGAAGCGACTTAGCAGCAGCAGCATACGTATTATATATGTGTATTCTTTTAAAAGTGTTTATTTTGCTGCACTAGGTCTTAGTTGTGGCAAGATGTTTAGTTGAGACCCCTACGTGGGGAGTGTGGCGTCTTAGCCACTGGACCACCAGGGAGGTCCCTATATATTCTTTCTCATAATCATGGGATATTGAATGTAGTCCTCTGTGCTATACATTAAGACCTTGTTCTTTATCTATTCTATGAGGGGACAACAGAAGATGAGATGGTTGGATGGCATCACTGACTCAATGGACATGAGTTTGAGCAAGCTCTGGAGTTGGTGATGGACAGGGAAGCCTGGCATGCTGCAGTCCATGGGGTCGCAAAGAGTCGGACACGACTGAGTGACTGAACTATATATAAGAGTTTGTATCTGCTAATGCCAAACTCCCAGTCCATTCCTCCCTCACTAGCTTTGTCTGGTTACATGGCCAGGAGTGAGATTGCAGGTTCATAGGGCAACTCTAGTTTTATCAGCATCCATTTATTGAGTATCTACAATATACCAGGTATTGAGCCAGGTGCTGGGATTTCAGGCCAGAATGACACATCTGTGGGCCGCAGGTGTCTTTCCTTGTGGCTCAGCTGGTAAAGAATCCACCCACAATGCGGGAGACCTGGGTTTGATCCCTGGGTTGGGAAGACAGCCTGGAGAAGGGAAAGGCTACCCACTCCAGTTATTCTGGCCTGGAGAATTCCATGGACTGTATAGTCCATGGGGTTGCAAAAAGTTGGACATGACTGAGCAACTTTCACTTCATGGGCCTCAGGTGGCTGAGAGGGGATGGAAGGGAGGAGGCAGAAGTGGTCGGAGGGGCGGACAGAGCAAGGCAGCAGTTGTGTGGCAGTGTGGTTGGCTCAAGACAGAGCAGGGAACCACTCACTCTGTGGGGATGAGAGAGGATGAGTTAGGAGGTGACCACACGCTCCTGAGATCCTCAGCTAACTGTCCAGGGACAGGACAGAGGGGGCCTTTCTTGATCTCTCTTTGGTGGAAGTGAAACTTCCTCCAGCACTTTAAAGAGAAGCAAAATCGAGATCTGCCATATCTCAGAGCTGAAAGGGGTATTAGAAGCATCTAATCCAGTGGACTTCCAATTTCCTTTTAGTAGCAGAAACCTCAACCTAGATCTTACCAGGACACCCACTTTGTAAAATGCATCCAAAGCGAGAGTCTTTGATAGCTTGAAAACCATGATCTAGGCCACGCGTCTCATTTTTCAGGTGAGGAAACCAAGGACAGAAGCCCAGAGCCCATGAGAGGCAAAGTGGAGTGTGCGTCGCAGGTTTCCGCTCTGCATGCTGGGGTGGGTGTGGACAGCGGGGTAGAGGGACCATCCAGACAGCCCAGCCCAGACGCCTGAGATTAACCATCAGGTGCGGGAGACAATGACATTCTGCACAGGCGAGATCCGCTGGTCCCATTCTCCCTCCTTACAGTTTATGTCAAAACATGCAGGCAGGATCCTGCTTCTTCTCACGTTTTAAAAACATACAGTGGACTGGTGTTTACAATACCACGAAGGGAGGTGACGCGGAACAGCAGAGCATGGTGCCCCCTGGAAGAGCCAGCCGGTCTTGTCCGGGGCTCGCTGGGTCCCAGACCACGAGCTCTCGAAACGCTCTCCTCTGGGCTCCAACTCAGAGAGGCTCGCCAGGGGACATCTCCCAGGTTCAGGTCTTAAACAGTGTTCTACATTGTGCAAACAAACAGCACCAGCAATGATCTGACCCTTGGATCCGAGCCACGTCTGTCTGGGCCACTCAGCCTGGGAGTCTTGCAGTGGGTGTGGAGGGAAAACAGGCGAGGCATCAGATTTCCAGTTCCAGACCCTGTGTTTCTGCTTCTTGCAGGACGGTACGTGGGTTCTTCAGCTCTCTTGGCTTAGCTTCCCATCTGTACTGAAGCTGAAGCTCCAGTATTTTGGTCATCTGATGAGAACAGCCACCTCATTGGAAAAGGCCCTGATGCTGGGACAGATTGAAGGCAGGGGGAGCAGGCAGTGGCGGAGGATGATATGGTTGGGTGGCATCAATGATTCAATGGACATGAGTTTGAGCAAACCCTGGGAGATAGTGAAGGACAGGGAAGCCTGGCATGCTACAGTCCCTGGGGTAGTAAAGGGTCAACAGGACAGAACAACAAAAACAGAGCTTTGAGCTTATTCCCTTGATTTCCTGTGTGTTGCAGTAAAATTTCTTTAAAAATTTTTTTAATTTTAATCAACTATAACCCTGCTTATTTAACTTATATGCAGAGTACATCATGGGAAATGCCAGGCAGGCTGGATGAAGCACATGCTGGAATCAAGATTGCCAGGAGAAATATCAGTAACCTCAGATATGCAGGTGATACCACCCTTATGGCAGAAAGTGAAGAAGAACTAAAGAGCCTCTTGAAGAAAGTGAAAGAGGAGAGTGAAAAATTTGGCTTAAAACTCAACATTCAGAAAACAAAGATCATGGCATCCGGTCCCATCACTTCATGGCAAATAGATGGGGAAACAGTGGAAACAGTGGCTGACTTTATTTTTCTGGACTCCAAAATCACTGCAGATGGTGACTGCAGACATGAAATTAAGAATCACTTGCTCCTTGAAAGAAAAGCTATGACCAACCTAGACAGCATATTTAAAAGCAGAGACATTACTTTGCCAACAAAAGTTAGTCTAGTCAAAGCTATGGTTTTTCCAGTAGTCATGTATGGATATGAGAGTTGGACTATAAAGAAAGTTGAGCACTGAAGAATTGATGCTTTTGAACTGTGGTGTTGGAGAAGACTCTTGAGAGTCCCTTGGACTGCAAGGAGATCCAACCAGTCCATCCTAAAGGACGTCAGTCCTGAATATTCATTGGAAGGACTAAGGCTGAAGCTGAAACTGCAATACTTTGGCCACCTGGTGAGAAGAACTGACTCATTGGAAAAGACCCTGATGCTAGGAAAGATTGAAGGCAGGAGGAGAAGGGGATGACAGAGGATGAGATGGTTGGATGGCATCACCGACTCGATGGACATGAGTTTGAGTAGGCTCCTGGAGTTGGTGATGGAGGGAAGCCTGGCGTGCTGCAGTCCATGGGGTCACAAAGAGTCAGATGTGACTGAGCAACTGAACTCAACAGAATAATTGATTTATAATGTGTCAGTTTCTGCTGTTCAGCAAAGTGAATCAACTGATTCACAATATGCATATATTCACTCTTTTTTAGATTCTTTTCCCAGATAGATCATTGCAGAGTATTAAAAATGGAATCTTGTAGGCAAGTCCAAAGTATAAAATAGATGAAAGGGAAGTCCTTCAAGCTGGAGGGAGTCCTTGGTCACCACTATCTCCTCTGCTCTTGGAATCCTTCAGATATATCTGTGGATCATCTCAGAACATGGTTTGATACCACTTGGTTATGTGATTTCTAGGTCCTTTAGGACTCAAACATTCTATAATCCCACAGTTGGAACTAAATTCTAAGTCACAGTTGTGACTAGAAAAACATGTCTGTGTGTGTATGTATGAGAGATTGTACCGTTTTGCATTTTATTTTTTAAAATAAATTTTAATACCTATGCATTCTCTAGCCAAAACAAAATGAAACAACATTCAGGTGTGACCATGCTGGGTTTAGCCTTCTGCTAATGGGAGTTCTTTCCTTTTTCCTTATGTTTAATCAGATGTTCCCATCCCTACATTAATTTAGCCTTTTATTTTATTTTGATCAAGACATTGTATTTTTTTAGAAAATGAAGGCAATTTAAGGTTCACCGAAAAATTGAAGGGAAGAGATTTCCCAATACACCCCCTGCCCCCACCCATGCAGAGCCCTTCCCATTATCAACATCCCCCACCAGAATGTACATGAAACTTATGAATCTACATTGACTCATGGTTTGAAAAGTCCACCAAAAATCCATAGATTACATTACAGTTCACCCTTGGTGAGATACACTGTATGAGTTTGCACAAATGAATAATGCCATATATCCATCATTATGGAATGTTTTCACTGCCCCCCAAATCCTCTGTGCTCTACCTCTTCATTCCTCCCACCTGCACCTACCAAAAGACTTCGTATTTTTAAGTTACTTTTTCTTGATTGTAGGTGTAATATATACTCATTCTTAGAAATAAACTCCTATAAAATAAACAGCACCTGAAGCCCTGCTCCTTTGAATTAAAATTCTATTGAAAGGTGGCTCTGCCACTTACAGAACTTTGCAGGTTGAATGAGTACAGCTTTAGAGGGAAATGGGTGAAGCCACTTGACTTTTCTGGCTGGGAAACCATCACGATCTCTCTCAAATCTGTATCCCACATTCATCACATGTGGGTCTGAGGGTTTGCCTCTAGTTTGCTCCACTAGAGGCAAAAGAAAAGTGATGAGAAGTGTTTTTTTTTTTTTTTTCCAGAGGGAGGGGATGGGTCTAAAACTGCATAGTGAGGATGGGAGAAGCCAGGAGTAGAACCCCACGAGGTGGCTTCAATATGAGAAAATAACACTTCACTCATTGCAGCTGCATTCCTTTTTCTTTCTTTTCATTTCTCTTGCTTTTGCTATAATTTTAGGCAGGAACTTTTTTTTTTTGGCTGTGTTTCACAGCTTGCCTCTTGATGAGGGTGAAAGAGGAGAGTGAAAAAGCTGGCTTAAAACTCAACATTCAAAAAACGGAGGTCATGATATCCAGTCCGATCACTTCATGGCAAATAGGTGGGGAAAATGTGGGAATAGTGTGAGATTTCATATACTTGAACTCCAAAATCACTGTGGATAGTGACTGCAACCATGAAATTAAAAGATGCTTGCTCCTTGGAAGAAAAGCTATGACAAACCTAGATTGTGTATTAAAAAGCAAAGACATCACTTTGCAAACAAGGGCCCATATAGTCCAAGCTATAGTTTTTCCAGTAGTCATGTATGGATGTGAGTTTTGGACTGTAAAGAAGGCTGCTGCTGGTGCTACTAAGTTGCTTCAGTCGTGTCCGACTCTGTGCGACCCCATAGAGGGCAGCCCACCAGGCTCCCCCGTCCCTGGGATTCTCCAGGCAAGAACACTGGAGTGGGTTGCCATTTCCTTCTCCAATGCATGAAAGTGAAAAAATAAAGTGAAGTCGCTCAGTCATGTCCGATTCCTAGCGACCCCATGGACTGCAGCCCACCAGGCCCCTCTGTCCATGGGATTTTCCAGGTAAGAGTACTGGAGTGGAGTGCCATCGCCTTCTCCGAAAGAAGGCTGAGTACCGAAGAATTGATGCCTTCAAACTGTGGTGCTGGAGAAGACTCTTGAGACTCCCTTGGACTGCAAGGAGATCAAACCAATCAATCCTAAAGGAAACTAACCCTGAATATTCATTGGAAGAACTGATGCTGAAGTTGAGGCTTCAATACATTCGTTGGCCACCTGATGTGAAGAGTTGACTCATTGGAAAAGACCCTGATGCTGGGAAAGATTGAAGGCAGGAGGAGAAGGGGACAACAGAGGATGAGATGGTTGGATGGCATCTCCGACTCAATGGACATGAGTTTGAGCAAACTCTGGAAGATGGGGAAGGACAGGGAAGCCTGGTGTGCTGCAGTCCATATGATCTCAAAGAGTTGGACATGACTTAGTGACTGAACAACAACAACACAGCTTGCAGGATCCCAGTTCCCCATCCAGGGATTGAACCTAGAACACAGCAATGAAAATCTGGAATCCTAACCACTAGGCCACCAGGAAACTCCCTAGGAGCTTTGTGTCTTTATCTTGGACCCTGATGGTCCCCCCACTTCTACCCCCAGTCTATTGCTGCAGTAATTCCGTCTCCCCTCCCTAGTTCCCAGATCACATCTCAGACCCCCAGAGTCCAGGAAGAGACCCTGATAACCAAGTTCACCATAGGATGAATGATGAATGTGGTCCTTGGCCCTCTGCATAATTGCCACTCTCCTGTGTACTGTCCTGCCGAGCACCTAAAGCTAAGGAAACTACATTTCCCAGACTCCCTTGCAGCTAGAGTTCTAGATGCCATTTAGGTTCTGCTGATAGGTGCCCTTACTGAACATTTGGAAGGTGAAAGTGAAGCAACAATTCTCCATAGCTGATGGCAAATAAAATAAATAACAACTAAGCTTTTACAGCCTTGTAAGCTTTGTGAATGAAATCTGAGGTCATTTGATTGAGCAACCATCCTCTGCCATATACATCATCTTTCTTTTTTTTTAAAATTTTATTTTATTTTTAAACTTTGCATAATTGTATTAGTTTTGCCAAATATCAAAATGAATCCGCCACTGGTATACATGTGTTCCCCATCCTGAACCCTCCTGAGTTTCTTTGGTTTGATTTAGTTTCCAAGCTACAAAGTGGAAGTAAGAAGACTGCCTACTTCCTAGAGATCTGGAGATCAAACGAGGTGACATGCAGGAAGTGCTCAGGGCAAACCTAGCACATGTAGAAGCTGGCAGATTTCATTCCTTCCACTTCCTTCTCTGCACCAGGACTTGCTGCTTCTCACCCACGCTGGGATTCAGTACCTGCTGTGAAGTAACCTTAGAGCCAACACTAACACAGTGTTTCCCAAGTCGTTCCCTGGGATACCTCCTCAGATACTAGGGTTCCAAGCCTGCATTTTGGGAACCACCACCCTAGAATATCATTCATGGAAGAAACCTTAGAGATCTTTGAGTTTACAAGCCTCCATTGAAAGGAGACTGAGGCCTGCAGAGGGAAAAAAATGACTTCCCTAATGTTATATAGCAAGTGACCTGCGGGGGAGCCCTGGGTTCCTAATATTAGGGTCAGGATGAAAAGTTACTAAATCTCTCAATTTCCCTGTTTATAAAATGTTTGTAGAAAGCCTGTTCTTCCCACCTTACATGGGACAAGTGACAGTAAAATATTACTTGTGAAAATGCTTTTGAAATCTTAGGAATGTCTATTTAAATATCCATATATATATATATATATATATAT
>NW_011494951.1:7166907-7168377 GCF_000754665.1 Bison bison bison | reverse complement strand
CTCAGGCATATATACTGGGGTTGGTTGCCATTTCCTTCTCCAGGGGATCTTCCTGACCCAGGGATCGAACCTGCATCTCTTGCATTGGCAGGTGGGTTTTTTACACCGCTGAGCCACCAGGGAAGCCCATATACATCCATACACACATTTATATTTGCAAAGACTTTATATGAAGGTAAGGCATTGATAACTGTTTGCATTTATTGATTGATCATGTAGCTAAGTGTTTATGGGGCACCCACCAGGGGCCAGGTACTGTTCTCAGTGCTGGGCACACGGTGGAGAAGTAGACCACCATGGGGACTGCTTACACTCTGGATGAGCTGGAGCTGGAAGCAAAACAGAGATGCACAGAGAACAAAAAAAATGAATAAACAAGATGATGTTCAAAGTGATGAATGCTATGAAGAGATACTGTAGGGTGTTACAATCAAGAGTGATAGGGGCTGTTTTAGACAGGGTGATTGTGGCAGCATCTCTGAGCAGGTGACCTTACATTAGCCCTGGATGACCAGAAGGAGGTGGGCAGGGTGCCCTGGGAGCAAAGAACATCAGGCTGATGGAGGGCTGGACCAGAGGCTTTGGATGAGGCAGAGGTATTGTGGGATGATGCCCCACAGGGACACGGCCAGTGCAAGCAGAGCGGAGGAAAGGAAAGAGGTGACACTTTGGATTTGTTTGGTTGTTAAATCGTGTCTGACTCTTTTGCGACCCCCATCCTGCACTTTGGATACCTGAGTTCTAATCCTGGCTCTGCTGCAAGGTAGCTGGGTTACCTTGGACACGTTCACATCATAGCCATGGCCTCAGTTTCCTTATCTGTCAAGGGGACCATAAATCCTGCCCTTGCCCAGAGCGGGACTACACCAGGGATGAGGTCTAGGGTTTGTTTTTTCGCTGTAGCTGCTAAGTCATGTCTGATTAGTCTTTTTTGATGCTCTGGACTGTAGCCCGCCAGGCTCCCCTGTCCATGGGATTTCCCAGGCAAGAATACTGGAGTGGGTTGCCACCTGCCCCCTCACACTCCCGCTTCCCAGAGCAGTAATAAACCCCAGTCTGTCTCAGGCCCTTCTTGGAGGAGAAGCTGAAGGGACGTGGGGATCCCAGACTCTCCACCAGCACATGCAGTGTGAGTCCTGTGTCTGCCCTGCGGACATGAGGCACAAGAGAGAAAGTCTGCTTTTTCTTCTCGTGGACTCGAGCCTTCAAGCCTTTGGACTGAGTGCCAACAATAATTCATCAGGAACGCTTTACAACTCAGCATTACAAAACCTGTTAGGAGACAGATCGCCCACAGGACAGGCATGAGGAGGAAATGTGTGCAGGGCTGGTGACCTCCAGATGATTAATGGTTTTTCTCAGGGTGAACTCTGTCCTCCACTTCCCGTGTGCTGTGGGCTCCTTCCCTCCCTCACCCGCTTGTTTGCAGGGATGGGGTGGGGGAGGGTGTCAAACAGGGAGGCGTGTGGG
>NW_011494951.1:7113904-7166807 GCF_000754665.1 Bison bison bison | reverse complement strand
ACGCAGGAACGAGAGCCCTGGGTTGAACAGGCTGGAACGTCCTGTCCTTGCAATAACATTTATTTTTGCAAAAACAGCAATACAGTTTCTATATCTTGAAATGTACACTCTGAATTCTAAATGAACTCGTTGCGATTATGCATTTTTGCACACTGCCCTGGGCTTTCATCATCATTCTTATGATTATTCTCTCTCCCATCTCCATAGACCCAAATCCTGACTTTATTGAATTTGGGATGTGGTGGAAAAGGAAGTTATGGTTTTATTTTTTTGATGTTTGAAGTCATGGTAGCTTGATTTTTTAAAACTTTTTTAGATAAAACAATTTATAACTGTGATTATGCTGTTTCAACAAACCCAAAATATAGGCTTATTGGAGGAAACATTTCAGATCCGCTCCACCCCCATCCCCTTGCTTAGTCTCACAGCCTTGAGATCATCAGTGTCAAACCAGTGCAAGTCTTGGTACTAGCTTAGCCACATTAAGCTGGGTCAATGGTACCAGGTATGTTCCTGTAGGAAACGGATGTTTGATGGAAACCGAATAAAGGCAGCCTTTCCAATTCTGTTGGGAAAGCAATTTCATGATGATGGGGATAATAGTTACTATTTATTGACTCTTTTAGTTAAAAAAGGTACTGCTCTGTCATAGTGCGTTACATGTAACAACAACCATTGGAGGTATTTGCAGATATTATCCCCATATCCCAGATGAGGAAACTGAGCTGTAAGGTAAGGACTGGAAACAGTAAAGCAAGGATTGGGGTCCAGAAGGTCTCATTCTAGTCTTGGGGCTCTGCTAGATGGGCCTTTCTCAGTCTTTCTCCTGAGTGTGCACGTGCTAAGTTGCTTCAGTTGTGTCCGACTCTTTGCAACCCTATGGACTGTAGCCCGCCAGGCCTTTCTGTCCATAGAATTCTCCAGGCAAGAACTATTATCCCCATCATGATAATGGAGTGGGTTGCCATGCCCTCCTCCAGGGGATCTTCCCTACCCAGGGTTTGAACCTGCGCCTCTTATGTCTCCTGCATTGGCAGGTGAGTTCTTTAACACTAGCATCACCTGGGAAGCCCCTGTCTCCTATAACAGTTGTTCCTAAAACTCTCTTGCTTCCTTAGATATCTGTTTGCAAGTCCTTACAACTAGCAAAACCAGTGAGAACGCGGAAAGGATGATTTAATTAAGGATGAAATTCCTGTCTCTCAGGCTCAGTGACAGCTGTTCCCTCCATGGGTCCCTGTTCTGAGTGAGACTTAATGTCATAAACACATACATTTTTCTGCTCCTAAAACTGCTCTTATTCCAAAAATCCAATCAACTGTCTAACTGCTTCCTGGTATCTTGCCTGGCTTTTAGGTATTCCAATAACGCCTGAACAAGTTTGAGAACTACTGAACTTGACCCTCATGTCTGTATGAAGAGTGTGAAACTTACTTGTCTACATGCATGTTTTGGTTATATTGTAAAAGCAGTCAAAGGAGCACAGCTTTATTTACTTATTTACTTTATTTTATTTTTACTTTGGCTGCGCTGTGCAGCCTGTGGGATGTTAGTTTTCCAACCAGGGATTGAACCTGCCTCCTCGGCAGTGAAAATACTGAGTCCTAACCACTGGACCACAAGGGATTTCCCAAGAGTGCAAGGCCCTGTTAGAACTATGCCTCTTCCATGTAGCAGTCATGTGACTTTGGGCTTCAGTTTCCTCACCTGAATGGCATCACCTGATGACATCACTGGAGAAGGCAATGGCAACCCACTCCAGTACTCTTGCCTGGAAAATCCCATGGACAGAGGAGCCTGGTAGGCTGCAGTCCATGGGGTCGAGAAGAGTCAAACACGACTGAGCAACTGCACTTTCCCTTTTCACTTTCATGCATTGGAGAAGGAAATGGCAATCCACTCCAATGTTCTTGCCTGGAGAATCCCAGGGACGGGGAAGCCTGGTGGGCTGCCGTCTATGAGGTCGCACAGAGTCAGACACGACTGAAGTGACTTAATGACAAAATTCTTTCCCTCATTTTCACTAATTCATTTGGAAGGATCATTATCTGAAATTTATCAATAGTTTCACCCTAGGTTGATATTACAGGGCTTTTAACAAGTTTTATAAAATGTGATAAGAACCATACATTACAGAGGACAAAATAGAAATGAAAACTGGACAACTTGTTAAATATATCCTCTATTTAATTTGAAATTGAGAGTCAGATTGATCATTCCCACACGTTGATCAGTTCCTGTCAAATAGACCAGCTGAAGTGGGAACTTTTGTTTATGAGTTGGGTGAGATATGCTTGTTCTTAAAAAAAAAAAACACTAGTCTGAGCCACCCTTTGGTGAATGGTGAAGTCCACCTTAAGTCCAGGACTTGAACACTGTCTCTCTGGAATAAAGGACCTGGGATGGATGAGAGTCTTGTTCAGTTTTTCACTCATGTCTGACTCTTTGTAACCCCATGGACTGCAGCATGTCAGGCTTCCCTGTCTTTCACCAACTCCCGGAACTTGCTCAAACTCAGGCCCATTGAGTCAGTGATGCTATCCAACCATGTCATCCTGTCTCCCCCTTCTCCTCCTGCCCTCAATTTTTTCCAGCATCAGGGTCTTAACCAGGTATTAATAGTTTTGGGGGACAGAGATCCATCTAGGCTACTCCAATGATAAGAGTTTATTTTGAGAAACCTACAGAGAACAGACTCTCATGGGAAGTGAAATATAGCCAAGAAAGATGTTCTGATTGGATAGCTCTATTAGGAAAATTATTTGAGCTTACACTTATATATATACACACATATATAAGTGTGTGTGTATATATATATATAAGTATATATATATATATAAAATTTAACACATGATAATATATATTTAAACTGATAAACTATATGTATTAGTTTGCTAGGATTGCTATTCAAAATACCACAGATTCGAGGCTTCCCTGGCAGTCCAGTGGCTAAGACTCTATGCTTTCAGTTCTGGGGACTCCTGTTTGATCCCTGATCTGGGAACTAAGATCCCATATGCTGTGCAGCACAGCTAAAAAAAAAAAAGCTAAATAAAATGAAATTAAGAATAGCTTTATTAAAAAAAAAAGAAAGAAAAAGAGGTGTATGCTAGGTGAAGATTAAAAAAAAAATACCATAGACTAGGATTCTTAAACAACACGAATTTGTTTTCTCGCAGATCTGAAGGTGTAAGTCCAAGATGCAGGTGTCGGCAGGGTGGCCACACGTGGTCTTCCCATAGTGTGTGCTTCTGTGTCCAGAGTTCCCCTTTCTATAAAGACATCGGTCCCTAGTTTAGGACCCACCCTGATGACCTCGTTTTAACTCGATCACCTCTGAAATGACCCTGTCTCCAAATACGGTCACAGTCTGAGGTACTGGGATTAAGACCTCAGCGTATGATTTTGGAGGGACACAGCTCAACATGTAACAGTCCTCTTGACATCTTCAAAAATGTTTGGTTCACTCCCTGTCCGATCTCCTTCAACTGTGATTGATTTTCACTTCTATGACGTGGCTCAGCAAGAGTTTGTACTGAGAGAAAGAAATGAGACCAGACTCTCATTTTCCTACTGTTTGCCTGCACTTGTAACATTACTTGGTGTGTACTTCCTCTACAGCTTTTAAAGCCTATCTCATGAGGGTTGGCTTCACAATCACAAGACAATATTATCTGGAAATTAGTTACTTGGCATCTTAGTTTTAGCTGCTGTAACTGAGTACCATGGGCTGGAGGCTTAAATGGCAAATACTTACTTCTCACAGTTGTGGAGGCTGGAAGTCTAAGATCAGAGAACTGGCAAGCTTGGGTCCTGCTGAGAGCCCTCTTTCAGATAGGTGCCTTCTTGTTGTATCCTCATGTAGAAGACAGACAGGGGAGAGAGGGTCAGGGGAGAGAGAGACAGAGAAAGAGAGAGAGAGAAAAAATGTGTGGGAAAAATTCTGGACAAAAATATGCCAAAATGACAACCATGGCTGCTTCTGGGTGGTCGGATAATGAGTGACTTTTCTTTCTGCATCTTTACTGTTTTTCATACTGTCTAAGCATGGCAACCCACTCCAGTGTTCTTGCCTGGAGAATCCCATGGACGGTGAAGCCTGGTAGGCTGCAGTCCATGGGGTCGCACAGAGTCGGACACGACTGAAGTGACTTAGCAGCAGCAGCAGCAAGCTTTCTGCTAAGAGCACCTATAACTTGGACAATTAGCAAAACACAAAAGAATAACAGCCTTGAGGCCGAGGAAAGAGGAATGTTGTCTCCATGTTTTGTGGGGTCTCAGGGAGGCCTTGTTTTGGGGAATGTACCCTGAACAGATTTCCCACGGGGCAGGGGAGCCCAGGGCGTCTCCCCCAGGACAGACTGAGACCAGGTTCACGCCTCCCCTCCCTCTTTGTTGGGACGGGAGCCTCTGCTGCGTGGTTGCACACAAGCACCGTCTGTTGCCTATAGGAAACAAGGGGGGTTTATACTGACCTGGGGACTCTGATGAGAAATGGTCACAATGAGTGTGGGATACTGAGGGAGAGACTGCTGGGAGAGGTCACGACAGGGGCAGAACCTCAGTCTCCATGAGCTTCATGGAAGAAAAACTAGGACAAGGGAGAGATGGACCCCGACAGAGAGATGGTCAGACAGACAGAAGCAGAGTCAGGGGAAGGGGGAACTCCAGAGACAAGGCAAAGGTACAGAGAAACAAAGGAGAGGCAGGAGGAGAGGATGAGACAGAAAAAGATGGAGAGAGGAGAAAGACTGGGAGAGACAGATGCCAAGAGACAAGCAGAGAACAGGAGGGGAAAATACCAGGTGAGAGAGCGAGGAAGGGAAAGAGAGAAAGACCAAAAGGAGGGACCAGAGATGATGGGCAACAAGCAAGAATAGAAACAGAGGGATACAGACAGAGAGAGATACTGTAGCCAGGAGTATGGATGGAAGAGTCAGAGAGAAAGACAGAGGCGTAGAGACACAGAGATGATACCGAGACTCCCAGAGACCAGGACAGACATGGTGGCCGGCAAGACAGGCAGAGGTTGGAAGGGTGGTGAGCAGGGAGTGTTCCCCGCGGGTCCCTCAGAGGATGGTTTTTATTGTGTCCAAGTGGTGGTGCTTGCTCAGACATGCATGGCCCGTCCCCAAACTCATTTCTCTCCTAGTTACATTCTCAGTGTCAGTAATACTATAAGAAGGTTTTAAAAAGCTTTTCTGTAACAATGATCATTTATGAGTCTCTTCTATGTACATTGTTTGCGTCACCACCTCACTCACTGAGAGGTTAATGTCAGGGCCCTTCGGTTAGACTTTCATGCCCATTTTACTTACATGGAATCTGAAGCCCAGAGGGGCTACGCATTCACCTTGTCCTGGTGGTGAATCTGGCAAACCGCCAAGGAGTGATGAAGACTCAAGCCCTCCAGGCTCCTAGTTCAGGATCTGGTTGCTGTCACGAGCTCCTTCAGTCCGTGATCTAGCTTTTAGTGTGCTGTGCTGGGTGTAAAATCCCCTGGAGGAGGAAATGGCAACACACTCCAGTGTTTTTGCCTGGGAAAATTCCATGGATAGAGGAGACTGATGGAGTACAGTCCATGGGGGTCGCAAAGAGTCGGCCACGACTGAGCGACTGAGCCCTGGCCCTGGCTGGGCTGGGTGTAGAGGGGATTGTGAAAACTACTTAACGCAATGGTTAAGCTCTGACTGTGTGCAAAGGCATCAGGGTGGTGGTGACACCGTGCACTTACACTCGGGTGGGAAGACTGAACAGACGGAAATGCGAGTCACTCAACTTTCCCGTCAGGTTTCAGGTAGACTTACTTTGAACCCCCAGGATTTTGGTGGTAAGAATCCAAAGTCCTCGGAATTTGCACAGATTCTCACTTTCCTTCCTCCTGGCCTCCTCTCTTTCTGCTTCTTCGAATTGGTGTCCTATCTTGAACTGGCTCTGGGACACTTGGGAAGTGGACTATGTCCCCTTGGCCATTTTATTTATCCCCCCAAATCTATGACTATGAGTAAGTGTGGTGAGTTTAGTAACACCAATAAATATTAGGGAGTGAAGGACAAGAGTTCTATTTCCCAGCACCCAGCTGTCTTCCAAATCCCCCACCCTGGGTGTGTCTGCTTCCCACTGTGCCTGTTCCGCTCCCCCCCACACAAAGCTCAAGTTCCCTTCCTTTGAGGCTCAGCCTCGCTCACAGCCTAGCCTTTCCCAGACCTCCTGAAATCGAGGGGCAAACCTTTCCCTATATTCCGTCACACTTAAAACAATCAGAGAGACACCAGTGATCTGTCATGAAGTCCTTGTGAGGCAGAAGGAAATGATGAGGGTGGGCAGGAGCTCTCAGGGCAGGTGCGCTGGAAGCCAAGGTTCTAGAGATGGGCTTCTGGAAGGTTCCAGAGCTCTGGGAAGGGAGACGGAATTTGTTCCTCAGGACATGCAGGTGGCCAGTACAGCAACCACCCACCTACTTCTCTCTGTGCATCCACTAGACCCTGACTGGTGGGTAAGAGCCCTAATTCCTTCTCGGCTCTGACCCAGGGACCCTCCTCTCTAAGCAGTTGGCTAGGGCTGGCGGGACGTGGCAACCAAATATGCACTGGTCTTCCTAGAGAGTCTGGGTTTGCTCTTGAACTCTTCTTTTTGTTAGACAACAACTCTTACCCTAACTTTCACTTTCAGGACCCCAAACTGGCCTCCCCTCAGGCTCAGATGGAGGAGCAAAAGCACGTGTGTTGCATCTGTTTCCAGCTGCCTTTGAACACAGCTCATCTTTTTACACGACCGATAGTTGAATGTTTATCAAATGCAGCAATGCACGCAGGCCTGAACAGAAACCACAATAGTACACTTCCCTGTCTCCTGGGCCTCCTTTCTCGAGGGCTCTGATCTCACCCAGGGAACCCCTGAAGTCCTTGGGCATGCCTGTCTTCCTTGTGCAGCCTGAGTGAGTTTTCCATTCATGTGTGTGAAAATTGTTCCAGAAATACGACCAGAGGCTTTCCACTGCTTCTGCTATCACAGGTGTTATGTCCTCTGGCCTGGCCCACGTTTCACAAGTTTACGTTCTTATTTTTCAGTCATTCACTTTGATAGATGCCTAGGTATTCACCCACCACAAGTGAAAAGGGAGGGAGAAGGAGAAGAGGACAAGAAGGCAAGAGAGCCCGGGGGTAGAGTCTGAAGCCCCACGGCCTGGATTCCACCCACTTCTGTCCCCTCTCCACCTGGCCCCAGCCACACAGCAGCTGACAGCTCTATTTCAAAGAATCTCCAACCTCCTTTTCCGTATCTGTAAAGCGTAAGTAATAATCATCCCCCTTATTGGCCTTATAGGTTTGTCATGGCTTTTCTAGTAGTCATGTACGGATGTGAGAGCTGGACCATAAAAAAGACTGAGGGCCGAAGAATCAATGCTTTTGAACTGTAGTGTTGATGAAGACTCTTGAGAGTCCCTTGGACTGTAAGGAGATCAAACCAGTCAATCCTGAAGGAAACCAACCCTGAATATTCATTGGAAGGATGCTGTTGAAGCTCCAACAGCCACCTGAAGACTACTGGAAAAGACTCGAATGCTGGGGAAAATTGAGGGCAAAAGTAGAAGGGAGAGGCAGAGGATGAGATGGTTGGATGGCATCACCCACTCAACGGACATGAATTTGAGCAAACTCCAGGAGATAGTGGAGGGCAGGGAAGCCTGGCGTGCTACAGTCCGTGAGGTCACAAAGAGCTGGACACGACTTAGCGACTGAACAGCAACAGCATGAGGATCAGACCTGCTGACGGACCTGAGAGTGCTTTGAAAACTTTAACACAAGAGACAGAAAATAGATGTTTACAGAGCATGTGCCAGACATGGGGGAAGCGTTTGCAGAGATTATTTAGTTGAATCTCCACCATCACTAAGTGGGGCAGGTACGATTAGTCTTATTTTACAGGCGAGGAAACAGACTTCATAAGATTAAGTAACTTACCCAAGATCACATATCTTGTTAAGAAAATTGAAGCCTTCTAATCCCTTAACACAAGCAGCTATTAAACAATAATTTTATTTATTTAGTTTTGGCTCTGCTGGGCCTTTGCTGTGGCGTGGGGCTCCCTCTAGTTTCGGTGAGCAGTGGCTATGCCCTAGCCGTGGCACCCAGGCCTCCACTGCAGGGACCTCTCCTGTTGTGGAGCACAGGATCTTTCATGTCCTAAGAGTTCAAATACAACAACTAAAGACCCTGCATGTTGCCGAGAAGATAAAAAAATCCCACGTGCCACCACTAAGATGCAGCACAGACAAATTTTAATTAAAAACAAAGAAGAGCTAGACTAAACTAATGGCTTCCTTTATCTTCTATTTAAAATGCCCTCAAATTCTGAATCTGTGAACCACAAACCTTTCCTTATGTCTTTTCAGTTCAGTTCCATCGCTCAGTCGTGTCTGACTCTTTGCGACCCCATGGACTGCAGCACGCCAGGCTTCCCTCTCCATCACCAACTCCCAGAGCTTACTAAAACTCATGTCCATTGAGCCGGTGATGCCATCCAACCATCTCATCCTCTGTTGTCTCCACCTCCTGCCCTCAATCTTTCCCAGCATCAGGGTTTTTTCCAATCAGTCAGCTCTTCGCATCAGGTGGCCAAAGTGTGTCCTTTGGGAGCTCCCTTTTCACCACAAAATGTCACTTGTGGATCGTAAGTGACAGGCAGCTAAGATACTACCTCTGGGGGCTTGAAAAATGTTATAAACAGTTTAAGAAAATGAGAAGGAACCTCAATGTACCTTTGGACAGATTTAATGAGGAGATCTGTACAGAATGGGCTGGAGAGTAGGCACTGATCTGTCTAGGTCTCCTTGGTATCTTTCAGATTGACCCACTCTATTACCAGGGTTGCTGTCAACTGTTGCAATAATCTCTCAAAGAGTCTCCCTGCTGCCCAGACCTGGAACCAGGGGGAGGCTGGGGAGGCACCTAGGACATACATTTAAGGAGGCACTCATTCTTGGGCATTGACTCCAAGCTTGCAGGGCCATGAGAGCGAGCACCTCCTTAAATGTTTTGCACGAGGTGCCTCCTTTACCCCCTCCTCATCTGGCCTCACTGCTGCCTACCCCTCCCATCACTGTCCACATCATAGCCACAATAATGATTCCCAAACATGAAACTGATCGTTCCTTTCTTTGCATAAGGTTTTTAAATGGTTGCACACTACCTTCTGGATGAAGTTGCACCTTCTTGTTCATTCATCATTTCACTGAGGTTTTGAATGATTAATTGATTAATTCAGTACACAGAGATCCCAGCACCATGCTGGGTGCTGGGATTATAGAATGAAGAGCAAGGTGGTCAGTGTTTCCTGTCCTGCTGCGGCCATCTGAGTGAGAAAGACAGGACACGTGAATAAGTGGAAACAGTAAGAAACAGCAAACTCTGAGTGCTGTAGGAGGAACTAACATGGGTTGAGATGTCAAATGGGCACCCATGTTAGATGTTTGATTGGATGAGGAAGAGGTCCCTGAAGAGGTGACATTCGACAGACTGGAAGGCGGAGCAGTGAGGATGGGAAATGAACTCAGGGGAGGGAAGAGCACGTGTGAAGATCCTGGAACAGGGACTTCCCTGGTGGTACAGTGTGGATAATAATGCGCCTGCCAATGTAGGAGACACAGATGTGACCCCTGCTCCAGGAATATTCCACATGCAGTGAAGCAACTAAACCACTACACCGCAAGGACTGAGCCTGTACACTTGGAGCCTGTGATCTGCAACAAGAGATGTGACTACAATAGGAAGCCTGTGCACCGCGGTGAAGAGTAGCTCTGCTCGCTACAGCTAGAGAAAGCTTGCACGTATCGGTGAGGACCTGGCTTAGTCAAAAAAAAAAGAAGAGCCTGGGGCATGAGCCGGCTTGGAATGTCCCTGGAGCAGAATGGAAACCAGTGCGGTGTGTGTCCTGGGAAAGGTGGCCTGGATTGCAGAATGGAAGGACGTCAAATTTTGCTCAAAGGGTAATGAAAAGACATTGACGTTATGCAGAGGTGTGACATGGTTGATATTTTACAGTGTTATTTTGCCTGCTGGGTATAGATTGGGCAGAGAAGGCCAGCATGGAGGCCACTGCAACATTAAGAGGCAAGAGATGCTGGTTGTCTGGATCTGGGTGTAGGTGCTGGAGCCAGAAGAGAACAGATGTAGGCAATGTCTTGGTGAATGCTGGATGGAAGCCGTTGTGATTATTTGGATGCGAGTGTGTCTGTGTGTGAGAGGAGAGTGATTGTTGAGAGACCAAGAAGCATCAGGGACTGCTTGCATAGGTGAGAAGACATGAACGCTGCAGGCTGAGGGAAGGAGCATAGGGCTAGGGAGGGGAGGGACAGGTGCAAGACTGGGGCGATAAATCTGTCAGGTTCTTGTAGGTATTACATGTTTAAGTAACTTAGCCATCTGAATGGAAATGGAGACACAGATATAGAGAATGGACTTGTGGACATAGCAGGGCAAGGAGAGGATGGAAACAACTGAGAAAGTAGCTTTGACATGTATGCACTACCATGTGTGAAACAGATAGCTAGTGGGAAGCTACTATATAACACAGGGGGACCAGCCTGGTGCTCTGTGATGACCCAGGGGGCAGGATGGCAGGAGCGGAAGGGAGGCTCAAGAGGGTGGGGAGATATATATATATATAATATATATAAATATAAATATATATATATATATATTTACTCCACTCGGTTTGGGGGCTTCCCTGGTGACTCAGACAGTAAAGAATCCACCTGCAATGCAGGAGACCTAGTTTCGATCCCTGGGTTGGGAAAATCCCCTGGAAATGGGAACCGCAATCCACTCCAGTATTCTTGCCTGGAGAATCCCGTGAATAGAGGAGCCTGGTGGGCAGTCCATGGAGTTGCAAAGAGTCAGACACCACTGAGCAACTAACACTTTTACTTTCATAGTTACAACTGATTTTCATTGTTGCACAGCAGAAACCAACACAATATTGTAAAGCAATTATCCAATTAAAAAAAAAGAGAGAGAGAGAGATGGAGATGATAGGCAGCTGGAGTGTGGGGAGAAGGCAGGGCTGGAAGTGTGAACTTGGACTCTACAGCTCCCAGGCAGATGGCACTTAACGTCTTAGGAACAATTTCCACTTCTGGCCAAGATGGAGTAACAGGAACCAAATTTACCCTCACATTCGAGAGAACAAAAAACTGGACGGACTATCTGAATATTAGAGTCTTCACACATGGAACAGTTGCGGTGCGGGGCAGTGGTCCTCGAGAGAGTGGCAAACACGTGATGTGAGCTGTGGTTTCCCCGGGTTCCTGTCTGGAGAGTTTCCAGAGTGTGGCACAGGGATGGCGGGGCCAGGAAGGGTCTGGGGGTTTCCCTGAGTCGAGATGACAGAGCTGGGAGTCCTGGGAGGCCAAGGTGGACAGAATTGAGTTGCAGAGAGGAGAGCTGCACAAAGGGTGCTACTGACGTGCAGGAGAGCCAGCTGGCCTCCCGACAGGCTGCTCGGCTCTGGGCAGTCACCAGAGCCTTCTCAGCCTCCTTTCATGGGTGGAAGATTCTCTCTCAGTTCCAGGTTCCTCGCAGTGAGCCTGACAAGGGCCTCTTGCCTTCTCACTTGTGAACCTCTGGCTGCTCCTTGCTGGCTTTTGACTCACAGCCTGTGGGTCTCGGGATTCCCTGTTGGCTCAGATGGTAAAGAGTCTGCCTGCAATGTGGGAGACCCTCGTTTGATCCCTGGGTCAGGAAGATCCTCTGGAGAAGGAAATAGCAGCCCACTCCAGTATTCTTGCCTGGAAAACCCCATGGATGGAGGAGCCTGGTGGGCTACTGTCTATGGGGTTGCAAAGAGTGGGACATGACCGAATGACTTCACCTTTTCACCTTTCTGTGGGTCTCACTTCCTTTCCCACTTATGGTTGTGTGTTTCTCTTCCTTGAGTGGCTTGCAGGGCTCTAGACCTTGTTTTGAAATAGGATTATGTTTTGTAAAAGTCTTTTATATCTCACTGCTGTTTTTATTTGTTTTTTACTTTGAGAAGTAATGGAATGATCTCAAGGTTTTTTTCCTGGATACTAGCACTTGATCCCTGTTGTTGATGTGTGATCTTCCTGGAGCTCTTGCAATACCCCTTCTCCCAGCTTTCTCCACCTCTGGGGCCATCCCAATCTCTGTCCAGGGGCCCACCCTCGGCAGTAGCCTCTCGTTCAACTGCGTTGTCACGGGTGCCTTGTCACTGCCACAAACTCCAGCCAAGGCCACCCTACTTGCACACCTACGGTGCTCCCAACTCAACACATTCAAGATCAAACCCTATAACTTCCACCCAAACCTACTCTTCTACCTGTATTACCTAGTGTGCTAAATGGCACCTCATAAAACCAGATATTTAAGCTTGAGTGCTATCACAGATTCCTGTTTGTTTTTTTTTTTAAACTGGTACATCTAATAAATTGCTGTTTCATAAGTCTTACACCTGTAACCTACATATATCTTAGTCTGTTGGCTCTTGCCCTGAAGTTAAACTTGGCTTGAATTCATAGGGAAAAAAATCCAGCAGTTTGCAACCAAAAATGAAAAATTAAAATAATTTTAACCTCTACTGAATTCTATATAAATTTAAAGAGAGGTTCCATTCATATTAAACAGAAAAACCTGAAATGTGCTTTCTGCATTTTGTCTCTTTCTTTTTCTCTGTCTCTAGCTATTGCTCATTCACGCTATCTATCTATCTTGTCTATCTATCTATGTATCAACTATCCCTGAGCAACTCCTTTCTGCTTTTCCTAAAAACTCTTCAAACACTGCTACTTTTTACATACCTAAGGATCTGTTATTTCCCCTTCTCTCTTTTTTTTTAATTTCATGATCTATTCTGAACACTTTCTGATGTAAATCAATCCCATACTTGTCTGTACCTCTTAGATTTCTCTCCTAATCCATACCTCGTTCATTCACAAAAGATTAAGAGTTGGGTAGATTCATGGGTATATCCATGCAACGAAGAGAGGGTATAAAAGAGGAAGAAGAAATTTATTTCTAATTTAATATTTTTCTTCTCTCATTGCCAAAAACCAAATAAATTTATTTCATATACGTTCCATTCTCTCCATTTCTGTTGTAACAAGCATATCTCAGTGTCAAAAACTGAAGGGCCTGATGTATGTGTGTGTGAAAGTCACTCAGTCGTGTCCAACTTTTTGTTACCCCATGGACTATATAGTCCATGGAATTCTCCAGGCCAGAATACTGTAGTGGGTAGCCTTTTCCTTCTCGAGGGGATCTTTCCAACCCAGGGATCATACCCAGATCTCCTGCATTTCAGGCAGATTCTTTACCAGCTGAGCCACAAGGGAAGCCCAAGAATACTGGAGTGGGTAGTCTATCTGTTCTCCAGGGGATCTTCCCGATCCAGGAATCGAACCGGGGTCTCCTGCATTGCAGGCAGATTCTTTACCAACTGAGCTATGAGGGAAGCCCCGAAGGGCCTGATATTTTCCCTTAATTGTAAGTGAACAGTTAAGCCTATCATGGTTTCACTGATGCCAGTAGAAGACATAAATCTTATGGGACTAAGACAAAGGACAATATACAGTAAGTCCCCTACATGCAAATCTTCAAGTTGCAAATTTTAAAAGATGTGAACGTGCACTCCATCAGCATCTAGTGTGAGGGAAATCACAGCTTGCCCTCCGTCTCCTGCTGCTGCTGATCCTTTAGCTCCACCATCTCCCACCTCCGGTCAGTAACTCTTCTTGCCTGTTCACTCGATGCCAGTCCCTGTATGCCTGCTGTTGTCCTGTACTATCGTACTTTTCGTGGTACTGCACTGTAAGATTTAGAATGCTCCCTTTATTTTTGGTTTGTTTGTTTTTTTGTGTGAAAAATATAAACCTATTATAGTACTATATAGCTGATTGTGTTAGTTGGGTACCTATGCTAACTTTGTGGTACTTATGAACAAATTAGACTTATGACCATTTTCTTGGAATGAAACTCATTTGTATGGAGGGTGCTTATTGTATTTCTCACAGAATTAGCAGTAGCCAGAGTGTGAGGAATACTTGTCATTTCCCTGAACCCCAGTTCCCTCAGAATAATGCAGTGAGACCCAGAAGACACTTGCATACATGGTGAGTACAAGACAGGAGAGGAACCCTGAGCTTGGGAACCCATATCCTCTATAATGGGCAGTAATCATGCCTAATGCTCTGGGAGAAGGGGACAGATGATCGGTTCTTCCTTCCTGTTTGCCGAAAGCAAGCCTCTGTTCCTGAGGGAGACACTGTCTCTTCCAAGGCTGTTGGCTACGCAAAGATCCCTTGTGGCTCAGCTGGTAAAGAATCCACCTGCAATGCAGGAGACCTGGGTTCCATCCTTGGGTTGGGAAGATCCTCTGGAGAAAGGAAAAGCTACCCACTCCAGTTATTCTGGCCTGGAGAATTCCATGGACTGTATAGACCATAGGGTCGCAAAGAGTCGGACACAAGTGAGCAACTTTCACTTTGAAGATATAGTCCAGAACAGAGAGAAGTTGGTGTCTCACTCCCAAGACATGTGAAAACATTAGAATCCTGGAAAATTGTCTCCTTTAACCTCCTCTCATCACTGATGGTTGGAATACGGCAATGTCTGCCCAGCTGGCCAGGCTGTACCTGGCCTTGTTCTCTTCCAACCCATTCTTCCTCTGCTGTAAGAGCAACCTTTTGAAATGCAAATAGGATCATACAACTACCATTGCTTACAACTCTTCAATGGCTACTTATTTCCTCCAGGATAATTTCCTTTTTGTTGTTGTTGTTCAGTCACTCAGTCCTGTCTGACTCTTTGGTACGCTGTGGACTGTAGGCTTCCAGGCTACTCTGTCCTCCACTATCTCCCAGAGTTTGCTCAAATTAATGCCCGTTGTCAGTGATGCTATCTAGCCATCTCATCCTCTGCCACCCTTTTCTCCTTTTGCCTTCAATCTTTCCCAGCATCAGGGTCTTTTCAAATGAGTAAGCTCCTCCCATCAGGTGGCCAAAATATTTGAGCTCAGCTCAGCATCAGTCCTTCCAGTGACTCAGTTCAGTTCAGTTCAGTCGCTCAGTGGTGTCTGACTCTTTGCGACCCCATGGACTGCAGCACGCCAGGCCTCCCTGTCCATCACTCCCAGAGCCTACTCAAACTCATGTCCATCACATTGGTGATGCCATCCAACCATCTCATCCTCTCATCCCCTTCTCCTCCTGCCTTCAATCTTTCCCAGCATCAGGGTCTTTTCCAGTGTGTCAGTTCTTTGCATCAGGTGGCCAAAGTATTGGAGTTTCAGCTTCAGCATCAGTCCTTCCAATGAGTATTCAGTACTGATCTCCTTTAGGATGGACTGGTTGGATCTCCTTGCAGTCCAAGGGACTCTCAAGAGTCTTCTCCAACACCACAGTTCAAAAGCAGCAATTCTTTGGCACTCAGCTTTCTTTATAGTCCAACTCTCACATCTATACACGACTACTGGGAAAACCATAGACGGACTTCTGATGGCAAAGTAATGTCTCTGCTTTTCAATATGCTGTCTAGGTTGGTCATAGCTGTTCTTCCAAGGAGTAAGCATTTTTTAATTTCATGGCTGTAGTCACCATCTGCAGCAATTTTGGAGCCCCCCAAAATAAAGTCTCTCATTGTTTTCATTATTTCCCCATCTATTTACCATGGAGTGATGGGACCAGATGCCATGATCTTAGTTTTCTGACTGTTGAGTTTTAAGCCAACTTTTTCACTCTCCTCTTTCACTTTCATCAAGAGGCTTTTTAGTTCACCCAGTGACTATTCAGGGTTAATTTCCTTTAGAATTGATTGGTTGGATCTCTTCACAGTCCAAGGGACTCTCAAGAGTCTTCTCCAGCACCACAATTCAAAAGCATCGATTCTTCAGTGCTCAGACTTCTTTATGGTCCAGATCTCACATCCATACATGACTGCCAGAAAAGCCATAACTTTGAATATGGACCTTTGTCAGCAAAGTATATGGATCTTTTTAATACACTGTCTAGGTTTGTCCAAGGAGCAAGCATCTTTTAATTTCATGGCTACCATCACTGTCTGAAGTGATTTTGGAGCCTCCCAAAATAAAGTCTGTCACTGTTTCCATTTTTTCCCCATCTATTTGCCATGAAGTGATGGGCCCAGTTGCCACAATATTAGTTTTTTGAATGTTGAGTTTTAAGCCAGCTTTTCACTCTCCTCTTTCACTTTCATCAAGAGGCGCTTTACTTCCTCATCACTTTCTGCTATTTGAGTGGTATCCTCTGTATATCTGAGGTTGCTGATATTTCTCCTGGCAATTTTGATTCCAGTTTGGGCCTCATCCAGTGGTGCTTTTCACTCTGCATATAAGTTAAATAAGCAGGATGACAATATACAGCCTTGTCATACTCCTTTCTCAATTTGAACAAGTCTGTTGTACCATGTCCGGTTCTAACTGTTGCTTCTTGACTGTGTACAGGCTTCTTAAGAGACAGGTAAAGTGGTCTGGTACTTCCATCTCTTTAAGGATTTTTCACAGTTTGTTGTTATCCCCACAGTTATAGACTTTAGTGTAGTTAATGAAGCAGAAGTAGATGTTTTTCTAGAATTCCCTTCCTTTTTCCTTGTTCCAATGAATGCTGGCAATTTGATCTCTGGTTCTTCTACCTCTTCAAAACCCAGCTTGTACATCTGGAAGTTCTTGGTTTACATACTGCTGAAGACTAGATTGAAAGATTTTGGACATTTCTTTAGCGTGCCATATGAAATATTTTTTGATTCGAATTTTGCCCAGCTTTTCAGGCATTCTATGCTGAAAATTTGACATTCGAAAAATAAATAAAATCTTGCATTTAATAACAACTTTTGGGCCTACTTCTTCATGAGAAACAATTTGCAGGTTCATGGGCTTGAGACAAATTCTATAAATATGTTATAAGCTTGTTAACTATTCTTGATGAAGTTCATTTCAAATTCTTTTTGTACTGCTTGTGTGTGAATGTGTGTGTGTGTGTGTGTGTGTGTGTGTTAATGACAGACCAAGGAAATTTAAAAAGAGAATTCTTCTGTAAGCCCAGCAAATGGGAGTACATATTCTATTTATTTATTATTATTATATTTTTTTTTTGCAAGTATCTAGGCCTTGCAAAGATCAACTGCATTCGAACCTGTCTCCTGTCTGGTTCTCACAGTGACCTCTGGCTCTGATTTGCAAGTGGGGTTTAAAATCTCCCTACTCAAGTTCACACAACTCTCCCTTCAGGGCCTTTGCATTTTCTCGCAGTCTGAGCTCTTTTAGACAAATGTCAGTTTTTCGTCATTAGCCTTGTGAGAATTTCTAGAAATAAATAAACAGTTTGGAGAAGGAAACTCACTCTGGGAGTGGAGAATGTGAGTCAGTGCCACACGGGGAGCAGGGGCCGAGACAAAGAACTTTTGGCTTATGTCCTGAGGCTTTTTTTTTTTTTAATTTATTGAGAATTGAAGCTGGGAGTGGCCTTAGGGCTCTGCTTTCTGGCATCTACCCCTGGAACAGAAGTCCATGCCAGGAAAGGGATGATAAAGCAACGTTTATGCAGAGCATTTATGATATATTGAAATATATAGTTGATTTTTATAATGACTCGATGTTTATTGAATTTATGAGGGATTGTGGCATTTTGTAATTTTAAGAGAAACCGAGACCTCCCCAAATCTGTGCCTAACCTGACCCTCCTTCTTGTTTCCCTTACAACTTATCAAAGATTTATTATTCCTGCTACTTGCTGACTGGGTGATCCTGGGTGAGTCACCACCCAGGCCTCAGCTTTCTACCTACAAAATGGGAATAATAAAATGAAGGGATTATTGTGAATATTGAAATAAAAGAGGCAACGTTATATGGAAGTGTATTTTAAGCTGTAAAATGAAGTAAAAACCTAGGACTTGTATTATTTGCCTCCTGAAGTCCTGCTCTTCCCTCTTAGGCTTCTCTGCTTTGACCTCAGATTCTAGCAGATTTATACACACAGAGCAGAAGTCATGAACATTTATGTTTTGTTTTTCATCAACTGGGGTTGCAAATGAAAGTTTTCAAAAATAGAGTTAGAATAAAAGCTTTGCTATTTTTCAAAACTAAACTAGGCAAGCAATTTTTTTAAAGAAAAGAACTCTATGTGTAGTATTAACTCCAGCCCTTGTCCTGGGATCATGTGAACTTGTGCTCATCATTGTCCAGACCTGACTCTTCAGCAGGCCTTTGCTGGTCTGTGATGTCCTCAAGGAGAACTTGGCCTTGTCATTCCCCAAGTTCAGCACCTTGAGTGAGCTGGTGGGAGGGCAGTAGGCATTTGTTTCAGAAAATCAGTGGGCCTTGTGTGCTTCATCTTTGCACAGTGAAGCTGGGACTATATCAGGATTCTTCTAAGTCAGGCTGGTGACTCATTGGTGGGTTTGGAGGAAGGTTTGTGGGCCACAATCAGATTTTTAATTGAAATGGAAGGGAAGAGAGTAAGTACTTGGAGTAGACAGCACACAGTAGGGTAGGTATTGCTTTGTGAACCCTTTATTTCAGTTGTGTGTATGTGTGTGTGTATATGAGCATGTGTGTGGGAGGTGTATATACTGGGTCTGGGTATCACTTCTCCCACCTCTAATGCCATGTGACTGCCACCACCACCATCAGTCCTGACATTTGGTTAGTTCTTTGCAACTTACAAAGATTACTTGCACCCATTCTCCTTCATTTGGTCCTCATGAGAACCTGGGCTGGGGACAGGACATTTTTATTGTATTACAATCTTCTTATAGAGGAGAGACTTAGATCCTCAACTCTTCCTTCTACAAGGGACTGTCTTTGTTTACAGGAAAAACCTTTACATGAGACTGGGAAGGATGCTGGGACCAGAGATGATCTCCGGAAGAAAGGACCAGATTCCCATCTCCTATGCAGGGAAGATGTTGAAGATGTCTTGTGTGTGGGGAGAGGCTGGTGGGATTGCTTGGGGGAGAACTTGGAGAACATGGGCTCCTTAGTGGCTGCTGCACTGCTTCTTAGTGCTTGGCATGAGCTGACCTTCTTCTAGGACCCCCGCCCCCACCCCTTCAGTTACCATCTCTAAAAGCATGCACTTCTTGCAGTGACTGGATTTCTTGTGAAAGTTGGTATGGGGTTGATTCCTGCATGGAGTTGTAGCCAAAATCAAAGCAGAAACAGCCTGTGCAGATGAAGAGGGGTTACAGACAGAGAGACTGAGGGTCAGAAAGGTCAAGAGATTGATTGGAAGCTGTCCATCAGTTTGGAGCTAGATGGGATAAAGGACAAGACCACTCTACTCTGTTCCTTTGGGAAAAAAATTCAACTGACATATCTCTATGTGCTCTGGCCACCACCCACAATTGTCTCGACGTGCAAATGTGATTGATATTGTTACAGAGGGCTGGTCCACTCATGAGTGAATGGAAAATGGTCAAGAAAGCCACAGGCTCCTTCAGATAGAGAAGGACATGATTTTAGTTTTGTTTTGTTTCTGGGATAAAGGAAATAACACAGAGTTCTTGATATACCACGAGTGAGGCAGAATTTCCTGCTGGTGTTGATAATCAGGTGACCCATACTGCGCTTCCCACTGCTAACCTGCAGAGATGAGCAGACAGAGTTATCCTCAGTGACAGACACCTTCAGTGGACACCTCTGTAAGCTGTCTAGAGGAAGACTAACACGTGTCCCCAAGTTTCGACATGGCTGTCAGGAAAGCAACAGTGAGGATCATAAAAATTCAGTCAGTTCCTCCCCCCACAAAGCAATTGTAGACAATGGGATGGAGATTTCTTATCAATTAGACAATTCAGTCCCAGAGTGAGAAAATGTGTGTTCCAATGCAGGTTGGGTTAAACTCAGATTCTCATGGAGCAATGGGAGGACCAGAAACTGATTCCTTATCAGGGCAGCACAGATGGTACAGACCTTGAATGGGGTCCAATCAGAGGGCAGGGCTGCTGTCAATCCTCCTCTGTCCTGCAGTAATGCTTACCTTGGGGAAGCTGGGATCCTGTGGTGTTGCTCACCTGGGAAGTAGGGATAAGCGTCGAAAAGATTTTGGGAAATGCCTTCAGTGAACTTTTCCCTTGTGACAGTCCCCCTCCACTCCCTTTTCTCCCCTTATCTCAACCAACTGAGAAATACTACAAGCAAAAGAAAAATTGCTGATGGGCATGCTTTTTGTTTGTCTGAGCAAGTTGGAAAACTCACAGACAGGGTTCGGAGCGTGCCATTGATGTACGTCTCGTAGATTGTTAAATTGTTGTTCAGCCCCTCAGTTGTGTCCAACTCTTTGTGACCCCATGGACTGCAGCATACCAGGCTTCCCTGTCCATCAGCATCTCCTACAGCTTGCTCAAACTCATGCCCATTGAGTCAGTGATACCATCCAACCATCTCATCCTCTGTAGCCCCTTTTTCCTCCAGTCCTCAATCTTTCCCAGCATCAGGGTCTTTTCCAATGACTCTTCACAATGAATCATGTAGGCAGAGATCTGCATATTGTTCTTTATCTCATAGTTTGGATTCAGTTATTCTCAACATATTCTTGGGTATAAAGATGTTAACTGAATCTGGAGTTCAGTTTCTTGCCTCCAGGGTGGGCAAACCAGGTGAGCAATGTCTCCGGCCCCCACACCGCCTGAATCCCACCTGAGCAAGGCTAACTCTTGCTGAGGTGCTCTGCACTTTACAAAAACGCCTTTGTAAACCACCCGGTGCTCTTCGAATGTAATGAAAGTGATTTCGGCCCTGCCCTGACAGCCTTCTGCACTCAGTAAGTCACTGCACTCACAGTGGTCTCTTTATGAAATTCCCCATTTATGAGTCAGTAACTCGATACAGATTTTGGTACCTTCTTTGTCTGTCTGTAAATAGCTCAGGGGGAATGAACAAAACCTCCCCTCTTCCTAAGAATACTTTCCAACCTATGAGGACTTGAGTGGGGTTTTCACCTCTTTTACTTCTGAATCTCACAGCAACCCTGTGGGAAAAGCAGGATAATGCCCATTTTGCAGGGGAAGAAACTGAGGCTCAAGCTACGTGTTCAGAGACTTTCAACTGAGGTCACCTGACTCCCTGAATGCCCTGTAACCATTCAACTACCAGCGAGGTCAAGGAGCAGGTCGGTCTTGCTCCCTGATGCAACTCCAGAACTTACTATGCAGAACAGTGCTCAGGAATGTCTGCTGAATGAATGAATGAGTGAAGGAATGAATGATGATGTGGAGATCAGCTGCAATGTGCAAGTCGCCTGGAGCCTGGCAGATTGCCTGGAGTGGTGTTGTTCTTTGTGGATGTTTGTGGTGAGTATGAGTGAAGGATGAATGAGCCGGTGTCTCTGGGAGGGTCAGAGGTGGGCGCTGGAGGTTACGTGCTCGCTTATCTGGGCTCATCCCCAGGTTCTGGAATAAGAACGTTTGTTTGGGTTTTGTAGATATTTCCTGATGGTTCTTGAAAGAGCCTCACTCAGGGTCCCAGCCCCTCCCTGGTCTCTGCACCCGCAGCAGGGCAGAAGGAACACACACGGGCCAGGCGCATCCTTTCTCTACAGAAAGCAGACCCGGGATGTGAGCTGAGTGTCCCAGGACCACATCATACCCACTTCCACATCCTTAGACCATGTTTGGGTGTTTCTCCCCCCAGGCCAACAATTAAAAGTCCCTTCTGCCCCGCCTTTTTGAGCAGCAGCTTCTCAGCGCTCCAGTCTGTGCGTCCTGGATCTTTTTTTATTGTTGACCTGTTTCAGAACCTTCACAAATCTGAGCAAGGCCTCACCACTCTGCTTGGGGTTTTGGAGGACAGTTGGTACTTGAACTCCTGTCCCGGTGAATCAGCTGCTCTGTGCATTTGACACATCATTCTGCTGGCATGTGTACGGTTGAATGTTCTCCATGGTTTTTGCCACTTCCAGGCTGGAGGAACGAAAAGGAGAATCGCTCTCCTTCTGTCCTGTCTGCACTTCCCAGCTCTGCCACAAGACCCTTTTGTTCACACAAGAACAGCCGCCGTGTACGGATACACGGTGCCCAGGGCTGGGCCGGACTCTCCCATTTCTGGCCAGTTGATGACTCAGTTTCCTTAACTGTAAAAGGAGGGCCCTCCAAGGCCTGTCTGGCCACTCGGGCTGGATGTCGCTTTTGGATTGGATGAGTTCTGCTTCCAGCACATGTTCTAAAAGTACATGTTTGTTGAAATCAGCTTTTCCTGTCATTTCTTATTTTCTCCTTGAAGTGTGTCAATGAAAAGAAAACAAATAAAAACAGAAAGCAAAGTTGTTGTTCAGTCACTGAGTGGTATCCGACTCTTTGTGACCCCATGGACTGCAGCACGCCAGGCTTCCCTGTCCTTGTCCATCTCCCAGAGCTTGCTTAAACTCATGTCCATTGAGTCAGTGATGCCATCCAGCCATCTCATCCTCTGTCATCCCCCTCTCCTCCTGCCTTCAATTTTCCCCAGCATCAGGGTCTTTCCCAATGAGTCGGCTCTTGGCATCAGGGGTCAGGATATTGGAGCCTCAGCATCAGTCCCTCCAATGAATATTCAGGCTTGATTTCCTTTAGGACTGACTGGTTTGATCTCCTTGCAGTCCAAGGGATTCTCAAGAAAGCAAAGTAACTGATGCCAACGAAAGATTACTGTGTACAACAATCACCCACTGCTTAAATCCAAACCCCAATTAGGCTCTCTGCTTGGTCTTTTGGGGACGGGGCAGGGGCCGGAAGAGTGGGAGGCAGTTACTATCCCTTCACTTATCTTATAGGCTTCCCTGGTGGCTCATCGGGTAAAGAATCTGTCTGCAATGTGGGAGACCTGGGTTGGATCCCTGGGTTGGGAAGATCCCCTGGAGAAGGGAAAGGCTACCCACTCCAGTATTCTGGCCTAGTCCACCTATCTTGTGCTGGACGTCATAGCCCTGGGTGTACAAGCGTCTCCATGGGTGACACAATGATCATTTTGTGCGACTACAAATACTGAAGTTCCACCAAGTCAATCAGCTGCCCAGTTCAAGCTTTTATTTCGTGTGGGAGTGAAGACATGTCCACATCTCTCTAACTTCAAAGGAGCAGCTTTTATCTCTGCCTTATCCTTCTTTTTATGTCCATGTATAACTAATTCACTTTACTGTGTACCTGAAATCAACACAGCATTGTAAATTAACTCTACTCCAATAGAAAGTTAAAAAAGAAATGGTCAGTGGAAAACTCTTGGGTGGCCCATCATCGCAAAAGTCAGTCTTTGTGCCCAAGAGATCTTGGTTACAAAACTCCTACACAAAGCTATGTGACAGAATTAAGCTATAGGATTTATCATGTTGCTCCAAGGTGAAGATTTTGGTGTGTTTTCAAAGGTGAAGAAACTAAGTATATGTGGCTAAGAGCGTGTAACTCATGTAAACTCAAGAGTTAGTGGAATTAATGGTTCCTGAGCATCTATTATGGGTCTGTGTCAAGTAGCTCACTTACTCCTCTCCAGCAATCTTCCCAGATAGGTATTCCTCTCTTGTGATACTTAGTTTTATTTCCACTTTTATCATGAAAACTTTCAAATATATAGAAAGCCAGAAATAACATACATGCATATTTTCCTCTTCTAGGTTAGCAGTCAGTTTTGCACTTTTCCTTTCTTTTTTTCCTGCTTAATTATTTTACGGTACAGACATCATGGGGGCTTCCCAGGTGACTCTAGTGGTAAAGAACCTGCCTTCCAATGCGGGAGACATAAGAGATGCGGATTAAAACCGTGGGTCAGGAAGATCCTCTGGAGGAGACATGGCAACTCCCTCCAGTATTCTTGTCTGGAGAATCCCATGGACAGGGGAGCCTGGCAGGCTACAGTCCATGGGGTCACAAAGGAGTTGGACATGACTGAGAGATTTAGCACACATGGATGCATAGACATGACATTTCCCCTTAAATGTTCCAGTATGCACCTCTATGATTTAAGGCATTTTCCAGTATAATTGACCATAAAAATGCTCAATAAATATTTTCCGATTGAAGGCATCCAGAAGAACGTTGCCTGCCAAACCAGTAAGCAAAGGAGGTTATGACAATCAGACCATCAGACACTGCAGTTGCCTTGACTGTGGGCCCTGAGGGGATTCAGGATGGGAAAGAACAGGGTGCTGGCCCTAGACAGTTAGGATTCAGATCACAGGAGTGATCTCAGTGAGCCCAGACTCTTCCATCTACTCATACATATGCGTTAGTCGCTCAGTCATGTCTGATGGTAGTCCATGGAATTTCACAGGTAAGAATACTGATGTAGGTTGCCATTCCCTTCTCTAGGGCATCTTCCAGATCCAGAGATTGAACTCTGGGTCTCTTGCATTGTAGGTAGATTCTTTATCATTTGAGTCACCAGGGAAGCCCAATAGAAAAGGGCTAATTTCATTAACTTGAGCTGTCTGATTTTCTTTAATTAACAAGAAATTTGAAGTTCAGATCAGATCAGTCGCTCAGTCGTGTCCGACTCTTTGCAACCCCATGAATCGCAGCATGCCAGGCCTCCCTGTCCATCACCAACTCCCGGAGTTCACTCAGACTCACGTCCATCGAGTCAGTGATGCCATCCAGCCATCTCATCCTCTGTCGTCCCCTTCTCCTCCTGCCCCCAATCCCTCCCAGCATCAGAGTCTTTTCCAATGAGTCAACTCTTCGCATGAGGTGGCCAAAGTACTGGAGTTTCAGCTTTAGCATCATTCCTTCCAAAGAAATCCCAAGGCTGATCTCCTTCAGAATGGACTGGTTGGGTCTTCTTGCAGTCCAAGGGACTCTCAAGAGTCTTCTCTAGCACCACAGTTCAAAAGCATCAATTCTTCGGTGCTCAGCCTTCTTCACAGTCCAACTCTCACATCCATACATGACCACAGGAAAAACCATAGCCTTGACTAGATGGACCTTTGTTGGCAAAGTAATGTCTCTGCTTTTGAATATGCTATCTAGGTTGGTCATAACTTTCCTTCCAAGGAGTAAGCGTCTTTTAATTTCATAACTGCAGTCACCATCTGTAGTGATTTTGGAGCCCAGAAAAACAAAGTCTGACACTGTTTCCACTGTTTCCCCATCTATTTCCCGTGAAGTGATGGGATCGGATGCCATGATCTTCATTTTCTGAATGTTGAGCTTTAAGCCAACTTTTTCACTCTCCACTTTCATTTTCATCAAGAGGCTTTTGAGTTCCTCTTCACTTTCTGCCATAAGGGTGGTGTCATCTGCATATCTGAGGTTATTGATATTTCTTCCAGCAATCTTGATTCCAGCTTGTGTTTCTTCCAGTCCAGCATTTCTTATGATGTACTCTGCATATAAGTTAAATAAACAGGGTGACAATATACAGCCTTGACGAATTCCTTTTCCTATTTGGAACCAGTCTGTTGTTCTATGTCCAGTTCTAACTGTTGCTTCCTGACCTGCATACAAACTACTCAAGAGGCAGATCAGGCGGTCTGGTATTCCCATCTCTTTCAGAATTTTCCACAATTTATTGTGATCCACACAGTCAAAGGCTTTGGCATAGTCAATAAAGCAGAAATAGATGTTTTTCTGGGACTCTGTTGCTTTTTCTATGATCCAGCGGATGTTGGCAATTTGATCTCTGGTTCCTCTGCCTTTTCTAAAACCAGCTTGAACATCAGGAAGTTCATGGTTCACATATTGCTGAAGCCTGGCTTGGAGAATTTTGAGCATTACTTTACTAGCGTGTGAGATGAGTGCCATTGTGTGGTAGTTTGAGCATTCTTTGGAATTGCCTTTCTTTGGGATTGGAATGAAAACTGACATTTTCCAGTCCCGTGGCCACTGCTGAGTTTTCCAAATTTGCTGGCATATTGAGTGCAGCACTTTCACAGCATCATCTTTCAGGATTTGGAATAGTTCAACTGGAATTCCAACACTTCAAAATTAAAACCTTTTTGAAGTTCTGAGTATCTGGTTTTGTTTGCAAAATTCCTGCACAACTTGGCCCCTCCCTTACCTCTTCAGAGCAGTGTATCAGAGCTATCTGAGAAGTTATTTTCTTAGCTTAAGTCCTCAGTTCTTTTCTGCCAAGAAAAACGGAATACTCAACTTTTACATTGTACTTTTTTTTTAAATTTCAGTTGACAAAGGAACTGAAGAAGTTAGGGCTATTTTCCTCCAGTTATGAATAAATTTGACTAACCTGTTGCTCAAAGTAGTTGGTTATGGAATATGACCAGGTAAGGTTGCCCATGGGTACAAATCTCTGGGCTTGGTAAAAGGGAAGAGCTGGAAGTCTAAGTACTAATTTTCTAAGTAAGTGAAGCTGTGAACCCAGTAACCACTCTCTTGGCAAACCTTGTCATTTGGAGGCCCTTGTTGTTTAGTTGCTAAGTCACATCTGACCCTTTGCAACCCCTTGGACTCTAGCCCATCAGACTCCTCTGTCCATGGGATATTCCAGGCAAGAATACTGGAGTGGGTGGCCATTTCCCTCTCCAGGGGATCTTCATGACTCAGGGATTGAACCCACATCCTTTGCGTCTCCTACACATTCTTTACCACTGAGCCATCAGGGAAGCCCTTGGGTAATACCTATTCAGTGAAGACTCACTTCAGGCTCAGTGTTCTCAAGTTTGCTCTTTTACATCCAAGTGATATCCCTGAGATGCAAAGCTTAACCACTTTATGGGGCAGATGAGAAAATGATGCTCAGAGAGGTAAGTTAACTTGTCCAAGGTTATATGTCCCAGGAGAGCCAAAGCTGTGACTTCAACCCAGGGCTCTCGAACAGCTGAGTCATCATCACTCTGCTCTAATGCTCCAAAAGCCAAAGGCACATCAGAGAGCAGGCCCTCTCCAAATTTAAAGAGAGAAGTGTGCAGGTGACCAAGGAAGTCAGGACCCATCTGAGAGGTTGATGTTCAGACCTTTAGTCAGTGAAGAAACCGTCTGAGACAACCCTCCATTCGAGTGCAATTTTCTTTTAAAAAGAGTAATTTCATTACCAGGTTGGGAAGCGCCTTCTTCAGAGAGAGCCCGGTTATGGGGGTGCCACGTTCAAAATGCAAGAATGCCTGATTTGTGTTTTTTTAAACGGTAAAGAGAGCTCTGAAACATATTAAATTTTTACGAGGTGTGTTGCTGACTAAAAATTTTTTTGAGCAAATAATCATACAAAAAGAGTAGACCACATACTTAAAATTAAAACCTCCAAATAAGAAAAATATTTATTAAATAAACTTACACCAAGCCACAGTGACCTTTCTAATGGGCTTTCTCCCTGAAATATTGGGCCCATTCAATTCTTGGAGTAATTTTTATCATCAGATTGATGGGTTATTATTAGAGACTGACAGTACTCGAGATGTGGCCTGTGGTTTAGTATGAGATTCCTGGAGAACAATGAGAAGATTTGGTGGGTTCAGTCTCATCGCTAACTATGTGATCTTTAGAAATCCAGATAAGCTCTTTGGAATAGAATTTTCCCATATGTACTGTTAGTATTTATTTATTTATTTGGCTGTGTCGGGTCTTAGTTATGGCTCTCTGGATCTTTGATCTTCATTGTGGTATGTGTGATTAAACCCGGGCTCCCTGCATTGGGAGTATGGAGTCTTAGCCACGGGACCACCAGGAGAGTACCAATTTCCCCAAGTCTATTTTATTTTTGTAATTTTATTTATTTACTTATTTTTGGCTGTGCTGGGTCTCTAGTTGCAGTGAGCATGGGCTACTCTCCTGTTGCTGTGCGTGGGTTTCTCATTGCAGTGGCTTCTTTTGTTGCAGAGCACAGGTTATAAGCATTCCAGTGTCAGCAGTTCAACTGAGTGAGCTCAATAGTCGTGACTCCTGGGCTCTAGAGCCCAGGCTCGATAGTTGTGGTACATGGGTTGGTTGATTCACTGCATGTGGAATCTTCCCGGATCAGGGTTCAAACCTGTGTCTCCTGCATTGGCAGGCAAATTCTTTCCCACTGAGTCACAAGGAAACACTATCCCCATCTATAAAACAAAGATAGTGGTATAGCCCCTCATTGCCTCTTAAAGTACAAAATCTGATAACTATTGGATGTGAAAATATTTTGAGGTGATGAAGTGTAATGCAAGTGTAAAGTCCTTATTAATGATATGTAATAGTACTAATTATTCCAGCAACATTAGTAAGTAGACTTATTTGCAATGCCTAAGAATTGGAAGCTTTTATCTTAGAACTCTTGTTTCTTCCTCATAGCCCATTCCCAAAAGCTTGGAAGGCGTCCAGCCTAGAATACATACAGTTTGTTATTTTTATGGCCTCTGCCACAAATCTCGTCTACTCCTTTGGAACAAACTATTTACGAGCCTTCTAAAAATTCTTCTCGCCCTCAGTTCCTCTTTCTTCCAGGCCATCCTGTTATCTTCACATCATTCACCAGAGCAAAAATGCTTCATGATACCCACGGACCATCAAAAACAACCTTCCTACTACTAATAGATAAACATCCAGTGTGATCCTCTCGGCTCTCCATTACTCGGTCTAACTTGGCTGCAGGTAAATGGACCTCTTTTTTATCCTCTGAATGTCTATGACATTTTCCCACCTTCTCATCTTTGCATTTGCTGCTTCTCTTCCTGGGAATAATCTCCTCTTCTTGAATGTCCAACTCAGGCTGAAACACTCAGCCTGGGGCTGCATTTTCACAGCAATTCTTATCTTCTTTTAAATTCTTTCATGACTTGTCACCTCTGAGCTGATGCACTTTCCTAGTTGGGGCTCATTTATCTAGTCTGTTGAGAAGCTGGGCAATCAGACTCTTTCTCAACGTTTCCCCAAATTTATAACTTACAGCAGTATTTTTCAAGTCTTTGATGCAACTCACAGTAAGAAATGTATTTTACAACACACACACACACACACACACCTATGTACAAAGCAAAAAACATGATGAAACAGAAATTATCTTTTGGGAGGGGAATTGGGGAATTTAGGGAAGAACAGATACACGTATATATATGTGACTGAGTCCCTTTGTTGTCCACTTGAAACTATTATAATATTGTTAATCAGCTATACTCTAACACAAAGTAAAAAGTGTAAATAAAAATAAATAAATAAAAAGAGAATTGTCCTTGTATATGTAATAGACTGTGGCCTACTATTCTGTTCTGTTCTTTTATTTAATACATCTACACATCATATTGCAATCTACAATGGATTTTATGATCCATTAATCGAGTGCAGCTTGTAGTTTGAAAAACACCAGTTTATGGTATTAATTTTATTTATGGAACCCTTTGGGGCCTGGCTCTTGATATTCCAAGCTAAACTTTTGGAACAAAAACAAAACTTCCTGTTTCAAGTTTTGATCCTGCACTCCCAAGTCTTGGCTTTCAAGACCTTTGTCAATGGTACAAGTTAATACAAGTTTATTTGAAAAACTCCATTCATGTAGTCATTCTAACTCTGTCAGATTCTAGATCTTAAGTATCAGGCAAATAGTCCCCTCCTAATTGTATCTATTACTACTGTCCTAGTTCAGAGCCTTATCATCTCTTGCCTAAAATATACCAACGGCCTCTCAGTTGATCTGCCAGCCTGCGATACTGTTCCTTTTCCTTCTATTCTCCCATGGTCAAGGTGTTAATTTGCACATTTTATTATGTCAAAATAGCATAAATTCTATAAACAGCATGTAGGTACTCAATATGAATTCAGCAAATTTTATTTAGGTCTACTCATAGGAATTTAAAATATTTTTGTTACTGTAAAAGGGATCTTTTTCTATTACACCTTATAATCTATTATTTTAGACATATAGGAAAAACTATGTTAAGATAAATATTTGTTGGCTGTCACATTACTGAGCTATCTTATTAGTTCAAAAGATTTTCATTTAAGTTTTTCGCTTTTTTCTAGGTATACAACTATGGGCTTCCCCGGTGGCTCAGTGGTAAAGAATCTACCTGCCATTGCAGGAGACACAAGAGACTCGGATTCAGTCTCTGGATCGGGAAGAGGCCTTGGGGGAGGAAACGGCAACCCACCCCAGTATTCTTGCTTGGACTGGATCAAATCCCATGGACTGGACAGAGGAGCCTGGTGGGCTACAGTCCATAGGGTCTCAAAGAGCCAGACATGACTGAGCACTCATGCAAACACACACACAGAGCTGTCCAAATAAATAAAACTTTTATTGATAAGACACGAGATATTTAAAAATATTTTTTATTTTATCTTATATATTATCCAGAAGTTATGTAAGAGTGATAAAATTTTGGTCCCC
The DNA here is from genome assembly GCF_000754665.1 of Bison bison bison. Lineage (NCBI taxonomy): Eukaryota > Metazoa > Chordata > Mammalia > Artiodactyla > Bovidae > Bison > Bison bison. Next base: position 7,136,567 of record NW_011494951.1, on the reverse strand, counting down.
ATTGTTCTTGTCCTTGATTTTCATAGGAATTCATCTAATATGCTACATTTAGGAATAATTCTGTCAGTTAACTTCTAGATATTTTTAACTTTTAATATATTTTGTCATGGTGAGAAAATAGTCTATTTACTTTCATTAAGATTTAAAATAAATGATAATGGATTTTGAATTTTATTATACATTATTTAAGAATTTGTTAAAATGAGCATGTAATTTTATTCTATTCTTTTTTTAAAATAAAGATTTACTTATTTATTTTTTATTTAAGTATTTTGGCCGTGGTGGGTCTTCATTATTGCATGTGAGCCTTGCCTAGTTCCAGAGAGCAGGGCTATACTCTAGTTGCTGTGTGCGGGTTTCTCATTGCAGTGGCTTCTCTTGTTGCAGAGCACAGGCTCTAGGTACTTGGGCTTCAGTATCTGTGGCTTTGTAGGCTCTAGAGTGAAGCTCAGTAGTTGTGGTGTCTGGGCTTAGTTTCTCCCAAGCATGTGGGATCTTCCCAAACCAGGGATCAAACCATTGTCCCTTGTCTTGGCAAGGACAAGTGGTTAAGGATTTTTGGAACCACCAGGGAAGCCCCTCTACTAATTCTTGATATGATGAATTATACTAATAATAGCCTCTCTCCAGGCAGTAAACTCATTTTGTTTCTTGTCTCTCATCTGTCTTGAAAATCATTGTTTTATGTATTTTGCCCAGATTTTCTCACTGTTTTAAGGGTACTGGTAATTCTGGCTCCTGTTACTCCATCTTGGCTGGAAGCAGAACCTCTCAGCACTTCTTAATTCCCTTTCCTCTTTTAGTTTTCCTCCGTAGCACTTATTACCACTGACACAACCTGTATATTACCTGTTTATTTACTTGTTGTCTATCTTTCTCCCCATTATAATTCTACAAGCAATCTTTACTTGTTCCCTGATGGATCTTTCAACCTAGAGAAGGGTTTTACACATTGTAAGTAATTAAAAGACACTTGCTCCTTGGAAGAAAAACTTGAGAAATTTAGACAGTGTGTTAAAAAGCAGAAACATCACTTTGCCACCAAAGGTCCATACCATCAAAGCTATGGTTTTCCAGTAGCCATGTACCGATGTGAGAGTTGGACCATAAAAGAAGACTGAGCACCAAAGAACTGATGGTTTTGAGCTGTGGTGATGGAGAAGACTCTTGAGAGTCACTTGGACAGCAAGGAGAGCAAACCAGTTAATCCTAAAGGAAATCAACCCTGAATATTCATTGGAAGGACTGATGATGAAGCTGAAGTTTTAATATTTGGCCACCTGATGCAAAGAGCCGACTTACTGTAAAAGACCCTGATGCTGAGAAAGACTGAGGGCAGGAAGAGAAGGGGACGACAGGATGAGATGATTGGATGTCATCACTGACTCAGTGGACATGAGTTTGAGCAAACTCTGGGAGATAGTGAAGGACAGGGAAGCCTGGCATGCTGCAGTCTATGGGGTCGCAAAGAGTCGGACACGATCAAGTGACTGAACAACAACAATAGTTATTTACAAAATAAATATATGCAGAGTACAAGCATCAGGAAGAATTTTCTAGGACCACCCGGCCCTGATTCTACTTCAGCCTCAGCAGGGTCTGTGTTTGTGGGCTGGTTTCTCAGTTAGTGGCAAGTCTGTCACCTCTTCGGTCAACACCGTGCTTTGTAGAACACGTTCTTGCTCCTCTCTCCATCTCCCCCGAAGGGCTTTGCTTACCCAACACTCCTTAGCTGGATCACAACGCTGAGAAGCATGGATGGGAGGTTTTAAGTTTCTTTTCAAAATATAATCATTTTACAACCCAGCATATATATGTTTCTTCTCCCCACCTAACCCTAAGCAGCTGCTACTTAATCCTCATCTCTTTCTTTGTAAAAAACGTGAATGTTAAAGGCCTTTTTAGCTCATAAGGTGGAAGTTCAGGTGGGAATGAATCCAAGGGAAACTTTGGACTCACTCAGCAGGGGTGGGCCAGCTAAATAACAGCACCTTTTCCCACAGACTTCCCCTTGTCATAGCTCCGTGCAAGGATTTCCCATCTGTCAGCTGGTCTGTTCAGCAGTTACTCACTTGAGGAACTTAGGTCTACGCATGTGTGAGCATGTGTGTGTGTGTGTGTTCGTTGGATGTGTGGAGGCTTCTGGGACAATTTTCCTGTGTTTTAATTTCTTTCTGGGTTTCACTTCCTCCAGGCGTTTGCACCGAGGATCTCTTGACTCTCATGACTTATCGACTCTTTGTCATCCTTTAGGTCTCAGTTCACACATGTCTTTTCAGAGAGAACTTTCTTTCCCAAACCAGTGATGGAAGGTTTTGCCTGTTACTATCACTCCTCACTGCAGTTTCAGCATTGTGCGATTATCCAGTTCATTTGTTAATTTGATTATTGTCAGCTTCTTTCTGCGATGTGGCATCCACAGGAAGAGGACCTCGGCCTGTTCTGCTGATTTCCTTTCCCCTTGTGCCTTGCATAGGGCCTGGCACGTGGTGTGTGTGTTAAATCATTCCCGTCACTTTTGACTCTTTGTGACCCAGTGGACTGTAGCTTGCCTGGCTCCTCTGTCCCTGGGATTCTCCAGGCAAGAGGACTGGAGTGGGTTGCTATGCCCTCTGCCAGGGGATCTTCCAGGTCCAGGGATAGAACCCCTGTTTCTTGAAAGTGAAAGTGAAGTTGCTCAGTTGTGTCCAACTCTTTGCGACCCCATGGACTGTAACCTACCAGGCTTCTCTGTCCATGGGATTTTCCAGGCAAGAGGACTGGAGTGGGTTGCCATTTCCTTCTCCAGGGAATCTTCCTGACCCAGGGATTGAATCCGGATCTCCCGCACTGCAGGCAGACACTTTACCATCTGAGCTGCCAGGGAAGCCCTGTTTCTTATGTCTCCTATATTGGCAGGTGGGTTCTTTACCACTAGCACCTCCCGGGAAGCCCTGGCACATGGTAGGTACTTAGAAAATATTTTATTGAATGAATTAATTAAGCCACTAGGAGGGCAAAAAATAAGAATGTTAATGAGACAGTGTAGCATTTATATGGAATTGCATGCTCATGTATGTCTAGGGCAAAAGCTGCAAGGTCTGAACGGAGATTCAGTATCAAATCAAGAGGGCATTCTCTGCCCTGCAGTGGTAATGATTGGACTCTGTCCTGTAGGTGATATGGATCTACGGATGGGCTTAAGCAGAGGAAGACACAGTCAAATTTATATTTTCTAATATTATTTATTTTTGGCTGCACTGGGTCTTCACTGCTTGTGCAAGCTTTCTGTAGTTGCAGTGAGCAGAGGCTATTCTTCATTGCAGTGCATGGGTTTCTCATGCTGTGACTCTCTTGTTGCAGAGCACAGGCCCTAGGCACAGGGACTTCAGCAGTTGTGGCACGTGGGCTCAGTAGTTACGGTTTGTGAACTCAAAAGAATGAGCTCAGTAGTTTTGGTGCATGGGCTTAGTCGCTCCACAGCATGTGGAATCTTCCTGGACCAGGGGTTGAACCCATTTCTCCTGCACTGGCAAGCAGATCCTTATCCACTGCACCACCAGGAAAGTCCCTAAATTTATGTTTTAAAATGATCAATCTAGCTGTGTGGTAGTAAAGAATCAGAAGACAAAAAGACACACTGCAAAGGACCAATTTGGACACAGCTGGAGTAATCTGGTTGGTAAATCATAAAATCTCTAGGCAAGGCCAATGAAGGAGAAAATGAAGGAATATTTGAAAGATTCGAGGTAGAAAAAAAATGTTTTGATTAAAAGTGGGGAAAGAGGAAACTGAAATGGGAAAGAACAAAAACAGAGAAGCAAGAAACTTAAATGGGTCACATAGAGCAAAGAAACACTGATATAAAGTGTTCTGTTGGACTTCAGTAAAAATTTTGAAAGAAGACCCTCTGAAGATCCTTTCCCCCATAAGAGCCATGAGAACACTGGCAAAAATTGTCAGAATCAACACTTTCAAAACTATATGCTATGCTATGCTAAGTCATTTCAGTTGTGTCCGACTCTGTGTGACCACATAGATGGCAGCCCACCAGGCTCCCCCGTCCCTGGGATTCTCCAGGCAAGAACACTGGAGTGGGTTGCCATTTCCTTCTCCAACGGATGAAAGTGAAAAGTGAAAGTGAAGTTGCTCAGTCGTGTCCAACTCTTAGCGACCCCATGGACTGCAGCCTACCAAGCTCCTCCGTCCATGGGATTTTCCAAGCAAGAATACTGGAGTGGGGTGCCATTTGGAAATTAACTAAAGGCTTTAAGCAATCTGGGGAGCATTTATTTAAGGAAAACAGCTGAATCTATGTATGAGAAGTTGATATGAACAGTGCAACTTTAATTTTCCCTATTTCCTTCCCTCATTTCTAGCTCCGTAGTGAAGGTGAAAGTTGCTTAGTCATGTCCAATTCTGCGACCCCATGGACTACAGTCCATAGTATTCACCAGACCAGAATACTGGAGGGGGTAGCCTTTTTCTTCTCCAGGGGATCTTCCTGACCCAGGGATTGAATCCAGGTCTTCCTCATTGCAGGTGGATTCTTTACCAGTTGAGCCACAAGAGAAGCCCAAGAATACTCCAGTGGGTAGCCTATATCCTCTTCAGCGGATCTTCCAGACCCAGGAATTGAACTGGGGTCTCCTGCATTGCAGGCAGGTTCTTTACCAGCTGAGCTATCTGGAAGCTTCTAGCTCCGTGACAACATTGAAAACCAACAATCTGTAATATCAGTGAAAACTAGCAGCCTGCCATCCACTAGAGGCAGAGCTCACTTAGTGTGAAAAGTGTGAAGTCTTTTCCTTAAGGGAACTTGTTGAAAACAATGAAGGACAATTGCTTAATATGATGGTTGCCTGAGATAATAGATAGCAATCAGGGCATATAATTGGCTAACCAAAGAACTTAAAGGAAAAGTTTGAGAAGAACACACATTTCCATACAGAACTTTGAAGAGCATTGACAGATTCCTGAAAATCTAGAAACCCATGTGCAGCTTTGACCTGTGAGAATACTTCGGAAAGACCCGAGAAGGCTCTAAGCTCTCATCAGGGATTGACTTTGAGGCTCTTCTCAGGGGAAACTGAAAGATAATGTGAAGTTGTTAACTGCCTAGCTGAGTGTTGACGGCATGGTCAGCATACACAGGATCTTTCAGCAAAGTTTGGGAGACTTACTGGTTCCAGAAATTTAGGAAAATCTCTGTCTAATTATTAGCTGATCACTAGGCTTACAAAGCAGAGACTTCAGTTCAGTTCAGTCGCTCAGTCATGTCCGACTCTTTGCGACCCCATGAATCGCAGCACGCCAGGCCTCCCTGTCCATCACCAATTCTCGGAGTTCACTCAGACTCACGTCCATCAAGTTAGTGATGCCGTCCAGCCATCTCATCCTCTGTCATCCCCTTCTCCTCCTGCCCCCAATCCCTCCCAGCATCAGAGTCTTTTCCAATGAGTCAACTCTTCGCATGAGGTGGCCAAAGTACTGGAGTTTCAGCTTTAGCATCATTCCTTCCAAAGAAATCCCAGGGCTGATCTCCTTCAGAATGGACTGGTTGGATCTCCTTGCAGTCCAAGGGACTCTCAAGAGTCTTCTCCAGCACCACAGTTCAAAAGCATCAATTCTTCGGTGCTCAGCTTTCTTCACAGTCCAACTCTCACATCCATACATGACCAATGGAAAAACCATAGCCTTGACTAGATGGACCTTTGTTGGCAAAATAATGTCTCTGCTTTTGAATATGCTATCTAGGTTGGTCATAACTTTCTTTCCAAGGAGTAAGCGTCTTTTAATTTCATGGCTGCGGTCACCATCTGCAGTGATTTTGGAGCCCAGAAAAATAAAGTCTGACACTGTTTCCTCTGTTTCCCAATCTATTTATCATGAAGTGATCGGACCGGATGCCCAGTGTTGATGTATTCAAATAACACAGATTTTACGGAATTAGTTCAGTAAAATCACTAAACAATAGCAATAACAATAAACAACAAAACAACAAATCCTGGTTGGAGGGCAGAGAAAGAATCTGATTTCCAGAATTTCTACACTGTTTAAAATGCTCAATTTTGACAAAAATTTATGAGATATGCAAAGAAATGGGAAAACATGGCCCTTATACAGGAAAAAAAGCTGTCATTAGAAACCAAAGAAGACTAGACTTGGTTTTAGACTTAAAAGACAAAGAACTTAAATCAGCTGTTTTAAATATATTCAAAGAGCTAAAGGAAAACACACCCGAAGAACTAAAAGAAAACACAAGGATGATGTCTCCCCAAATTAATAACAAGAAAGAGACAAAAATTATAAAAAAGAACCAAACAAAAATTCTGGAGCTGAAAAGTATAACAACTGAAATGAAGAAATGAAGACTTCACTACAGGGTATCAATATCAGTTGGACAGGCAAGGAGAAAAGATCAGCAAACTTGAAGATTAGGTAACGGAAATTATCCATATAGATGAACAGAAAGAAAATAAAGAAGAAAAATGCGGACAACCTGAGAGACCCATGGGACAGCATCAAGCATCCCAACATACACATAATAGGAGTCTCAAAAGAGTGTGTAGGGTTGGGGCGAAGGGAGCGTAGAAATAATATTTAAAGAAGTAATTACTGAAAGCTTTCCCAATGTAATAAGAAAATTTAATGTACAGGTCTAAGAAGCTTAATTAACTCCAAATAGGCTAAACTTGAAGAGATACACACTTTTTGTACGGTATAATCAAAGACCAAGAGAGGCTCTTGAAAGCAGCAGGAGAGAAGTGATAAATCGTGTATAAGGAACTCTCAGTAACAGCTGGTCTCTCATCAGACACTCTGAAGTCCAGAAGGCAGTGGGATGGCATACTAAAGGTAAGGAAAGAAAATGATATCAAACAAGCCTACTTCATCCCACACAACTGATTTTCAAATGAAAGTCAAGTTAAGACATCCCAGGATAAATAAAACTGAGAAAAAATTTCATGAGCAGATCTGCCTTATGAAATATTAAGAGAATCATTTGAGATGAAATAAAAGCACCTGAAAGTAACTCAAGTCTGTATGAGAAAGACAGAACATCAGTAAAGGTAACCATATAGGTAAATATAAAAGGAGTATACGTGTATATTTTGCTTGTAACTATTTTTTCCTCTTGCCTCATTTAAAAGACAACTGCATGTAGCAATAATTATAAATCTGTGTTGATAGGCATACATTATATGAAGATATAATTGGTATGACAGCAATAGCACAGGGGAGGGGTGAGGGAATGGTGTTATATAGAAGCAGAGTTTTGTACACTATGGAAATAAGTTGGTAATAATCTGAGCTAAAATGTTGTAAATTTAAAAACATAATTCCCAGGGAAACCACTAAGAAAATGATTGAAAAACAATAATTAAAGAAACAAAGGAAATAAATATGACTAAAAAATACTACTTACCACAAAAGAATGCAATGATTTAAGGATAGAGAAATAAAAAAGACATAAGACATGCAGAAAACAAGTAGCAACATAACAGACTATCTCATCAATAATTATATTAAGTGTATTAAACACCCAATTAAAAGCTAGAGATGGGCAGGATAGATTAAAAAATTCAACTATACGCTGTCTACAGGAGACACACTTTAAAGAGAAAATAGGTTGAAAGTAAAAGGATTGAAAATATGACATCAGGCAAATAGTAACCAAAAAGAGAGCTCAGTGGCTACACTGTATTATACAAAATAGACTTTAATTAAAACAAATGCTACGAGAGACAAATAGCAGTATTATATGTAGATAAAGGGCCAATTTCTCAAGAAGATATAATAATTATAAACATATAATTAAATAAAGCCTATGGACAACAGAGGATGAGATGGTTGGATGGCATTACTGACTCAATGGACATGAGTTTGAGTAAGACTCTGATGCTGGGAGGGATTGGGGGCAGGAAGAGAAGGGGACGACAGAGGATGAGATGGCTGGATGGCATCACAGACTCGATGGACGTGAGTCTGAGTGATCTCCGGGAGTTGGTGATGGACAGGGAGGCCTGGCGTGCTGCGATTCATGGGGTCGAAAAGAGTCAGACACGAATGAGCGACTGAACTAGTACTGATGATTATTTATTTATTTATTGACACATGGTTGACTTATAATATTATATTAGGTTCAGGTGTGCAACATAGTGATTCAATATTTTTATAGAGTATATTCCATTTAAAATTATTACAAAACACTGGTTATATTTTCCTGTGCTGTACATTACCATTTTTGTTTATTTGTTTTACACATAGTAGTTTCTGTCTCAATGTTATTACTCTAGCTTGCTCCTCCCTTCTTTCCTCTCCTCACTGGTAACTACTAATTTGTTTTCTATATCTGTGAGTCTGTTTCTGTTTTTTTTTTTAATTATATATATTCCCTTTTTTTTGGATTCTATAGAGTCTTTCTCTGTGTGACATCTCACTAAGCATCATAGTCTCTAGATTTGTCATTACTGTCACGAATGGCAGACTTTTACTCTTTATTATAACTGTAAAACTTTCCATTACATACACTGGAATATTATCTATATACGTCACATCTTCTTTATCCATTCATCTGGTGATGGGTGATTAGGCTACTTCCATATCTTGGCTGCTATAAATAATGTTGCTATGAACATTGGGTGCCTGTAAGGTAAACCTAACAAGAGAGCCCAAAGCACAAGAAGTAAAAACTGGCAGAATAGAAGGAAGATACAAGCTAGTCAACAATAATAGTTGGGGATGATGGTTACCAAGGAGACAGGAGGCTTGAGCGACACTACAAATCAACAAGATCTAACAGACACCTAAAGAACACTCCACTGTACAACAGCAGAATACAATAACTCTGAAGTATGGAATTAGGAAAGGTAGAAAGAGCTGGTATTGGGAATAGAGTGTGAACCAGAAAACCAAGGTGCACTTAAACTCAAAGGTATCTGGAAAAGGCAAGTGGATTTGCATGCCTGTGTCAGACTTTAAAGACACTCTGTTGAGTTTTCCAACATCAATATCTTTATTCAAAATCTGATCCTCACTCAGTCATTCAAGTCATGTCTCTCCTTCCATGTCATAGGTAAATCAGGGCTTAATACAGGGCTTAGTACACTCTACTGTCATCTCCAGCTTTGCCAAGAAATGGATTTGCCAAGGTGCTGAGACTTTGGAAGACTGAAGACAAAAGTCTGAGAGATAATAGAGATGAAAGGATGCATGACAAGACAGGTCAGTTCTGAAGAGGACAGTACTTGAATCGTAGTCAAGAAAGAGTGCCTCCTAAGAAACCTAGCTTGTATTTAAAGCATAGGTCCTCTCACTGTTGCAAAAACAAAAAGTTTTTGGTTATTTCCAGAACTTGTAAATAATGTTGCTATGAACACTGGGTGCCTGTAAAGCAAACCTAACAAGAGAGCCCAGGGCACTGTCCATTACTATGGGTGCCTGAGCATTTTGGTACAATGATTAAACACTCTGCTTTGGCTGTAGCACCAGTTGGAACTAATTCTGCTACTTAATATTTGCCTAACGTTACACAACTTAACCTCTTTAAGTCTTAGCATCTTTACTGTAAGATAGTAATGATAACAGCATTCATCTCATAGGGCTGCTGTGAGAATTAAATGAAATAATGCTAAATCTTTAGCTCAGTGCTTTGTGAATCTAATACTTGGTAGACTGAATATTTTTCAAAGGGACCAAATCTCATTAGGCTTGGGGTTAGAGCACTGTTCAGGGAACAATCAGTCTTTTAATTGAGGTAAGTGATTTTCTGGAAAATTATTGCACCAAATCAAGCTATATTAAAGAAAGAAATCCCAACAGCTCTCCAAGGACTCACTACTCCTTGCCAATGTCTGTGGAACAGAGTCATGAAATGGTTAATCAGGAAAACCCTGGTCTGCTCTACTTAAGGAGAATGTTTATTAATATTACACAGGAAATATCAAGTCACCCTGCTTCCAGCCCATGGAGCAAATCTATTTGTATGCTGGACTGCCCCCAGCCCCCCGCCCCCACCTCATCAATGTAAAAAGTTGTCAAATATAAAACTAGACTTGTATTACTATAGCAAAGAAGCTTAGAGAAAAGCCCAAAGTGAAGCTGAAAAATATGACCTTGACTTAGGAAAGGAAGTAGAAATAATAGGAGAGGAGAACAGTGTGGGCCCCAAGAGGGTGGACATCGTCCTAAAGAAGGCAAAGAATGGCGGGCAGACAAGAGCAGGGAGTCTTTCATTTCTCTTTGTAGCTCAGGACTTACCTCCATCTCTTAGCAAGAACTAGAAGCTGATTATTTTTGTATTGTAGGAATACAAGCTCAAATTGTCACTCGAGACAAATGCAGCTTGTTTTTGCTTTAGAGCACCGAGTCCATGAATTAATGTCACAAGGTCCTGAGTTAAATATCTTCACAGGTATTATTCCCTAGATATACCTGAGCTCTGCCAGTGGAGTTGTATATTTCAGTCAAGACTCTGGTGTCCAGGGGGAGAAAAACCAGGTGGGTAGAATCTTTCTGATGCTTTTTAAACCAGTTTACTTCTGCTTAATGGCAGCGCAGAGGTCATTCCCCTCTAGATCGCTTTCCTTCCTCCATTGCAAAGTGAGAAACCCAGATAGATGATTTTTTTAAAGATACCCCTGGTTCTAGGAGCCTCTGATTCTGCTATAAGATTGACATAAACCCCCAACCCCCTCCCACAGTGAATCTGAGTAGCAAGAACTGAAATATAAAATGTATTCTTACGTCCCATGGGAAGGGAACTCTAACAATTTCCTACTGACCTCATACAGCTCTGCTGTGGAGAGAAAGAGTAAGGAACAAAATGTGATCAGAATAAGATTTACGTTGATATATTAGGTGAGGGTTACTGGCCACCGCCCACGCTTTCAGCGGGGTTGGACGCTGCTGGAAGGTATTTTACCAGCCACGACATATACGTGTGAGAAAGAGCCTCCTATTGGGAACTTTTCCAAAGTGTAATAAAGCTGTGCTTTGCTCCCTCTGACCTTGGCTCAGCGACAGGTAAGTCCCACAACTTCTGCCACCTTATAAACACTGAGATGGGCTGTAAGAAAAGACTATAGCGGCTCTATTTAGAGGCTTAGGTCAGCAAGTAGGCAGAAAATGTCAAAACCACTAATCTAATTTATTGATGGCTTTAATGGGAGTGTATAGGAATTTTTTTTTTTTTTTTGCCTAGCACTGCAAATATCACTCCAGCCCCTTCATCTGGACGACCTCAAAGTAAAGAAATGGCCCAATGAATACGTATGGTTGCTGTCAGATGCAGGTAAGGATAGGAAATGGAGGTGGTATAGCTGAGCTTGGCTCCTAGCATTTCTTTCTTTTTTCCCTTTTCCTCTTCTTCTTTTTTCCTCCCCATTCTCCCCTTCTCCTTTTGTTCTTCTCCCTCCCCTTCCTCCTCTCTTCCCCTCCTCTTTTGCCTTCTTTCTTTCTTCTTCTTCTTTCTCTCACTCTCTCAGACATAATTTGAGTGTTTACTATATGCCATGACTCTATGTTAGAAATGGGGATATTAAAAATGTAAGTCTTGTCATTGATTTGCTACAACTGCTATATTAAGAACCTAAATAATGAATGATGAGCAACACCTAACACCTAGTTCCATAAAGGCGAAGCCTGATAGATAAAGGGGTACTGTATCACAGGACTAGAGAAAGTCATAATTCAGTTTCTTAGGACAGCGGTGAAGAGTTAATCAACTGAGTGAGGATGACTTGGAGATTCCCAAGTGAAAGTGTGGGAGGAAACTTTTCTGGTATGTGGAAGGGTGTAAACACAGAAAACAGGACAGAGGTTTTGGGGGAACACTATGGCATTTAGTTTACTGGATCATAGGGTTGAGAAGAAGGACAAATGGAAACATGACATTGGTAAGGCCAGTTGGTACAAGATCATGGAAGGTCTTGCGCCATCATAAGGAAAGCCCTAATGGCTCAGGGGGTAAAGAATCTGCCTGCAGTCCTGGAGACCCAGGTTTGAGACCCAGGTCCCTGGGTTGGAAAGATCCCCTGGAGAAGGGAATGGCAACCCACTCCAGTATACTTGCCTGGAGAATTCCATGGACAGAGGAGTCTAGTGGGCTACAGTCCATGAGGTCACAAACCACAAAGAGTCAGACACGATTGAGCAACTAACACTTTCACTTTATCACTTCACATGGAAGGTCTTGCCAATGAGGTTCTTCAGAATTATTTCTAGGAACTTCCCTGGTGACTCAGTGGTACAGGACCAGCCTGCCAATGACAGAGACACAGGTTCGGTCCCTGATCCGGGGTTTATCCCACATGCCTTGGAACAACTAGGCCCCTGCCCCCCAGCTATTGAGGCCATGCTCTAGAGCTCAGGAACCACAACTGCTGGGCCCACACACCCTGGAGCCTGTGCTCCACAGCAAGAGAAGCTGTGTACTGCAGTGGAGAGTAGCCGCCACTAGCCACAGCTGGAGAAAAGCCAGCAGCAGCAAAGCACTAACACAGCCACCAGCGAATAGCAAATAGATCAATAGTAAAACTATAAAAAGAGATATTCCCAGCTGTAGGAAGCCATAAAGAGGATGACTTAAGTGGGGTGTGTGGTCAAAGGTCCTGATTAGACTTGCATTTTGTAAAGATTATTCCAGCGGTAGATGGAAGCTAAAATACCAATTAGAAAATTGTGATACAGTGGTGCTGAAGATGACTCTTGAGAGTCCCTTGGATTGCAAGGAGATCAAACCAGTCAATCCTAAAGGAAATCAACCCTGAATTTTCATTGGAAGGACTAAGGCTGAAGCTGAAGCTTCAATACTATGACCACCTGATGTGAAGAGCTGACTCATTGGAAAAGACCCTGATGTTGGGAAAGATTGAAAGCAGGAGGAGAAGGGGACAACAGAGGATGAGACGGTTGGATGACATCACTGACTCAATGGACATGAGTTTGAGCAAGCTCCGGGTGATGGTGAAGGACAGGAAATCTGGCATGCGGCAGTCCATGGGGTCCCAAAAAGTGGGACATGACTTAGCAACTGAAGAACAACAGTGTGTGAGTAGAGAGGTTGTGAGTGTGAAACAAGACGGTGAAAAGAGACATCACTCTAGGTCCAGAGGGAAAATAAATGTAGACATGATGAACCATAAGAGAGTTAGGAGAAGCCACATAGAATTACAACAAAGGCAAGAGGCACAGGCCTTCCTAATATTGGGATACTCTTAAAGCCCTTCCTAGTGGGCAGATACCAACTTATTGGAAGAAGCAAAGTAACAATGGCTGAGAAGTCGTAGACCAATCTCAGTGTGGTAGATGTCCTGAAAGTTCTAGAAAATTTTAAATTCCTTTGAAGAGCAACCAGATTAATAACCAGGATCTCTTTGCTGGCATGAATGGAGTTGCTACGGCAACAGCAACAGACAGCACAAAATAAAGTTGATGCTTTCTCCTTAGTCTTACGGGCTAATGCTAACTTCAAAGGGGACAGAGAGAAGGCCTGAATAGCTGAGCTGACCTCCTCAGGCAGCTGTGCTTGCGAGCCTCAGTTTTCTGTGAGCGTGAACAAGAGTGGTCGGCTACAACAGGGATTAGACCTGGCTACATTGCCAAGTAGTTGTGTTGCTGTGGGTGCTACCTGACCTCTCCAGGACTACTCTTTGGCAAGAGAGGGCTGTAATAGGTGATCTTTAGACCTTTTCTGAAATTTTTACTGTCACTCTGGGATTAGCTTGGCATGCATTGTTGCTGTTGTTTAGTTGCCAAGTCGTGTTGGACTCTTTTGTGACTCCATGGACTATAGCCCGCCAGGCTTTTCTGTCCATGGGATTTCCCAGGCAAGAGTACTGGAGTGGGTTGCCAGGTCCTCCTCCAGGGGATCCTCCCGACCCAGGGATTGAACCCACGTCTTCTGCATTGGCAGGCAGATTCTTTACCACTGAGCCATCAGGGAAGCCTGGCATGCATTAGGAATGCTAATAAAAGTTTACTGGATAAACAAATGAATGGATGGCGCAGGGTGCCTTGGAAGGATCACATGAAAAGTGTAAACCTTTCTGTATCACAAGGCTCTGAGTCAGCCTCCCTTGGGGCAGTTCCTTAGGGTTTATGGTCTGATTTAAGGGTGAAATTTTTCCTTTGGGGTGATAGAGAGGGAGGAAGTCAGAGAACTCAGCCCTGAATCATGGAACATGACCACACTGAAATCAGATCTTCTCTGCCGGGTGCAAATTTGTTCCCGGGTGTCAGCCTGCAGAGCTGGGTCATCGACCAGCTGCGATGCTGCACAGGTTGTATTTTTTCCTGCAACATTTGGTAGAATGTTTCAGGCGAGGGTGGGGGAAGGAGGAGAAAATTATCTGAACCAGATGTTAGGGGGCCATCTCTGTGACACAAGTAAGTAATTAGTTTTAAATGATTATCCATGTGACCTGTCTGGATGCACTCACTTTTCTGGGCTGGTGGGGGGGCAGGCTTGGCTGGCTGCACCCTGACTGGAGAAGAAGTAAGAGGTATGGAGGGCTGCGTGCATGTGTGTACCTGTGCTGGGAGATTATTTCCAGGAAAAGCTTTATGAATTGAGTATAAATGGCTACGGGCTTCCCAAGTGGCTCAGGGGTGAAGAATCCCCCTGCCAATGCAGGAGATCCGAGTTCGATCCCTGGGTTGGGAAGATCCTCTGGAGGAGGAAATCTATACCCACTCCAGTGTTCTTGCCTGGGAAATCCCATGGACAGAGGAGCCTGATGGGCTACTGTCTGTGGAATCGCAGAAGAGTCCAACAGGACTTGGCAGCTAAACAACAGCAGCAATAAATGGCCATGTGAGATACCTGGACAGATGGATCTGGGAGGGCACTGAAGGGTCCTACAGAGGCAAGGCTGACCAGTTACAAGATGCTTCGGTGTGCACAGAGCAAAGAGGAAATCACTTTCAGGGTGGAGCATGTGATGAACCCAGGACTGTCCTGCAAGAACCGGTTGCTGGGGTTGTCCTGGATGCTCCTCGTGCGCCATCTGGGAACGGTTATTTAGGTGGCAGTTGAAGACCAACCACCCTGCCGTTCTCCCAGCCCTACATAGCTCTCAAAGCCTCGGTGCTGTGTCAGCTTCAAGTTCTATGCCAGGCAGAGAGGGTGGGGAAACCTTATATTGACTGACCTGAACCTCATGGTGGGAACAGGGGCTCAGAATAGAAATTAGATAGAATTCCGGAAAAGAAAGGCATGATTCCTGCACACAGGCATCTATAACTCTCATGAGATCTATACTTGCAACAAGAATGAGGACAATGATGTGACAGACTTGCCGCCACTGAAGACTCGCGGGTACAGCAGGGCCATCAAAGAAGGAGGAAAAAAAGTGCCCCCGTGAGAGGCAGGAAAGGCTAAGACAAGAGCTGAGTTCAGCTTTTCACGTGAGGTCAATAAAGACCTGCCCTTTCCCATTTATGTTAAGCCACCAATGGCTACAGAGAGGAGGACTTTAAACCTGCAGTGGCCTTTTGGCTTCCAAGGCAGGAAATCCACAAGGCATTATTCCATCAGCCTTCAGTCCTGCTGTCCTCTCTGGCTGACACTCCAGCATGCTCCCATTTCTCCTGTGCTCCATGGGAGGAAAGGTGAGATTTTTCACTTGAGACAGACAGCTTCTCAAAGGAGGGGGCTGCTCGCCCCGTGTGGTCCTCACTGGGTCTCATGGGTCTGGTTGCCGTCCGTCCATCTGTGCCTGAATGCAGGCTTCAAGGGCTGGGTGGAGAAGGGAGGGATTAGTCCTTTCTTCCTCCACCGAGGCCAAAGGCACTCTGAGCCTTCTCTATGTGTAGAACAAAAGGCCTAATTTTTTTGGGGTGAGGGGGCACTGGCCACTTTTTTCTTAAAAAATGTTAAGTATCGTTGATTAACAAAGTTGTTAGTTTCAGATGCATGGGTAAAGTGATTCCGTGTGTGTGTTCTTTTTTAGATTCTTTGCCCTAATAGATGATTACAGAATAGTGAGCATAGTTCCCTGTGCTATGCAGTGGGTCCTTGTTGTTTATCTGTTTTATATATACTAGTATGTATATGTTAATCCTAGACTCCTAATTTATCTAAGGAGGTAACCTAAGTTTTTTTTTATGTCTGTGGGTCTATTTCTGTTTTGTATATAAGTTCACGTGTATCATTATTTTTAGATTCCACATATAAGTGATACCATATTTGTCCTTCTCTGTTTGGCTTATTTCACTTAGTATGATCATCCCTAGATCCATTGTGTTAGTGCAAATGATACTATTTCCTTCCTTTTTGTGGCTGAGTCATGTTCCAATGGAATGTCCCATTCCACTCTTGCAATCTTTTTTGTCCATTCTTGGGTCCATGGACATGCAGGTTGCTTCCATGTCTTGGCTATTGTAAATAGAGCTGAAATGAACATTGGAGTGCATGTATCTTTTTGAATTATGGTTTTCTCTGGGTATATGCCCAGGAGTGGGACTGCTGGATCCTATGGTAGCTCAACATTGTCTAATGGATCCTGTGGGAGAGTTGGTGGGATGAATGGACAGAACACAGGGGAGCAGGGATTTTTATGCCAGTGAAACTATTCTACCTGACAGTGGTGGTGGATACAAGTCATTATACATTTGTCTGAACCCTTAGAGTGTACAACACCAGGAGTGGACCCTAATACAACTGTGGATTTGGGGTGCTTATGATGTACTGGCATAAGTTTATCAATGGTGACAAATGTACCACTCTGGTTGGGGGATGTTGATATTGCGTGAGGCTGTGTGTGTGAAGGGGCAGCAGGTAGAGAGATTTATGTGAATTCTCTGTACCTTCCTCTCAATTTTGTTGTAAATTTAAAAAACTGTTCTGAAAAAATAATGTATTTAAAAAAGGACCATGTTAGAGCAACTCAGTTAGGATGGGCAGGTCACATGGCCAACACTTGGCAGCTACCCATTTTCAAACTAAAATATACCATTTTATTTCTGGTAAAAATGCTTTTCAGATGAAAACGAAAATTACAATGGGAAATCGTGGCTGACAAGGGAAAAGAGTCATTTGGGGTAATATCTCTCATAATTGGGGGTAATTTTGTCAAATGCAGGCATTGTAGAATTCCCTTGCATCCTCCCCACCACCAGCAGGTCAGTAAAGAGAGCTTCTATGAGGCAAAAGCCTGAGCTAGTCTCCCCTTTCCAGCCCGTAGAAATGATGGTCCTCTTCATGGCCATCAAGCTTATTGCTCTCAAGAAACGAGTTTATTCCACCCCTAGTGAGCAATTAGAAGTTTTACGGCTTAAGCCATGAGCAGGGTAGAGCCTGGGCTGGGAATTGGTCATGGGATTTAATCAGAGCTTTGGTTTTGGTTTGAGCATTGATGAAAAATATGCACTGTGTTCTCTGTCCCAGAACAAATCGGTCACTTAATGTAGGTTTAAAATAGAGCAGACTGCGTGTACTCTCGGGTTTCATATTAAGGATACTTACAAAGTAGACTTTCCTTTCAGGATATTGGGGTACTGTGTGATTATGACACGACTGAAGGTTGGGGCAGGTGTGACCCTGTCACACCACTGTGCTACCCTATGGGGCTCCTGTGGCTCCCGCTGCTTTTTGTGTGACCTCAGCTCTCAGGGATGCGTGTGCAGAGACTTGTGTTTTTTATTTTTATTATTATTTTTTAACTTTACAATATTGTATTGGTTTTGCCATACATCAACTTGCATCCGCCATGGGTATACACATGTTCGCCCCCCTCTCACCTCCCTCCCCATACCATCCTTCCAGATCATCCCAGTGCACCAGCCGCAAGCCTCCTGTATCCTGCATCGAACCTGGACTGGTGATTCCTTTCTTATATGATATTATACATGTTTTAATGCCATTCTCCCAAATCATTCCCCACCTCCGTCTCCCACAGAGTCCAAAAGACTGTTCTATACATCTGTGTCTCTTTTGCTGTCTCTCATACAGGGTTGTCGTTACCATCTTTCTAAATTCCATATATATGCATTAGTATACTGATTGGTGTTTTTTATTCTGGCTTACTTCACTCTGTATAATAGGCTCCAGTTTCATCTACCTCATTAGAACTGATTCAAAAGTATTCTTTTTAATGGCTGAGTAATACTCCATTGTGTATATGTACCACAGCTTTCTTATCCATTCATCTGTTGATGGACATCTAGGTTGCTTCCATGTTCTGGCTATTATAAACAGTGCTACAATGAACATTGGGGTACACGTGTCTCTTTCAATTCTGGTTTCCTCGGTGTGTATGCCCAGCAGTGGGATTGCTGGGTCATATGGCAGACTTGTGTTTTAGAACAAAGTATCTTGGATAGAGTTGCTCATCTCTACAAGGGGATGGGTGATATAAGCAAAGGGCTCTGCAACCAGATAGCTATGATTTTGAATCTCAAGTGTACCACTGTTGCATTGCTCATGTATGACAGGGTTAGAGTAGGGCAAGGGAAGCTTCCAGAATCTAAATTTAAGGTGGCACTCACACGCAGGAGATTACCTTGCACTTGTAAAACCTTGAAATTGAGTGCCTCCTTAAATTCTGCACTTAGGTCCCTCTCTTCCCTTACCCTTACTCCTTGAAAGGAAAGTTATGACCAACCTAGACAGCATATTAAAAAGCAGAGACATTACTTTGTCAACAAAGGTCCATCTAGTCAAGGCTATGGTTTTTCCAGTAGTTATGTATTGATGTGAGAGTTGGATTATAAAGAAAGCTGAGCACTGAAGAATTGATGCTTTTGAACTGTGGTGTTGGAGAAGACTCTTGTGAGTCCCTTGGACTGCAAGGAGATCCAACCAGACCATCCTCAAGGAGATCAGTTCTGGGTGTTCATTGGAAGGACTAATGTTGAAGCTTAAACTCCAATACTTTGGCCACCTGATGAGAAGAACTGATTCATTGGAAAAGACTCTGATGCTGGGAAAGATTGAGAGCAGGAGGAGAAGGGGACAACAGAGGATGAGATGGTTGGATGGCATCACCAACCCAATGAACATGAGTTTGTGTGAACTCTGGGAGTTGGGGATGGACAGGAAGGCCTGGCCTGCTGCGATTCATGGGGTCGCAAAGAGTTGGACACAACTGACCGACTGAACTGAACTAAACTTCCCTTACCTTAGTCTAGTCTTGATGTGTGACCAGGGACAAGTCACTTATGTCCCTCGGTCTAGTCCTTCATCTGTAAAATGGGGGCAATAAGGATCTTATGAAACTGACATGAAGATTAAATAAAAGGATGCTTGTAAACTTCTTGACACAGTGCCTGGGACTGAGAGCAATAAATAATAGCTGTGCTTAGTTTTAATTCACCCTATTAATTGGGTATCTTGAGTAACTCCCTTTTAGGGTAGCTAGAGTTTATCCCTTTCATCCTTTGGAGGGAAAAAAGGAATAGAGGAATATTTAGAAGTGTCTTCATTTAGGACATTGTTTCTTTTGAGTTATTTATGAAATGATTTATTTTAAATCTAATTTGAATACTTTAAATCTGGCTGCATCTGGTTGTCTTTGCCACATTCTTTTTTACAATAATTTTTATTTCGATTTCTCATGGTTAAAGTATACACTGTTGCACCAATGAAACTGAGAACTGTCTAATCGAAGTGTCTAGTATGTGCAGGGCAGATCAGGGGCCTCCCTGGAGAGCAAGCACTTCATTGTGGAAAGATGGAATGTCTCACCCATGGAGGTGAGGACCCAGGGATTTGAGGATGCCTGAAGCTCTGCTTGTCTCGAGGTCTGGGATGGAGCCACGGGGCACCGCATCCCCTCCTCTGTCACTGTGCTCACTCACCTAGCACGCACTCAGAGCAGCTTAGATTTCTACTTGCAGGAGTGTGGGCTTTTCCTGATATTTTTTCTCCTTGCTTTTTTTTTTTTTCCCCTCTCGTCTCTCTGGAGGCTGACCGAGGCATGCATGGTCAGGATGAAGAGGGGGATCTGTTAGAACTCTGGCATGGTAAGATGAGAAGCTCTGAGGGGCTGGATTCTCCCAATTGGTATTCTTGCCATGTTGCTCTAAAGAAAAAAAAGTGAGATTTTTTTTTTTAGGCTTCCAAGTTTTGCACATTTAACTAGATAAAGACCAGACACTACTGATTTTATTAGACTCTCCCAAACCCTCTTGGGAATATTGCTCCTAACTGGGTTGCTGAGGGATAATAACAGTGATTCCGTTATATTCTTTTAAAAAATCATTTATTTTTGAAGTATAACTTATTTAGGGGCCTTTTAATTATTTTTTTATTTCTGTTATTTTATTATACTATTTATTATTTTATTTTATTGTTGGAGTGTAATTACAATGTTGTGTTAGTTTGTGCTGTACAACCAAGTGAATCAATCACACTTACGCATATATCCCCTCCCTCTTGAAACTCCTTCCTCTCCCACCCATCACACATTATTGTGGGATATGTTATTGTGTTCATTTCAGGTGTACAGGAAAGCAGTTTGGTTATACATGTGTGTGTGTGTGTGTGTGTGTGTGTATTCTTTTTTCAAATCTTTTCCATTATAGTTTATTACAAGATACTGATCATAGTTCCTGTGCATGCTAAATGGGCAGAGATATGTTATACAGCAAATCTGTGTGGTTTGTCTAGTTTATGTATAGTAGTGTACATCTGTTAATTCCATACTCCCAATTTATCCCTATCCACCACTTCCCCAGGTGGCACTAGTGGTAAAGAACTCTCCTGCCAATGCAGGAGACATAAAAAGACACGGGTTTGATCCTTGAATTGGAAAGATCAATTGGAGGAGGGCATGGCAACCCACCTAAATATTCTTGCCTGGAGCATCCCTTGCACGGAGGAGCCTGGTGGGCTACAGCTCATAGAATTGCAAAGAGTTGGACACGACTAAAGTGATTTAGCATGCACTCACCACTTCCTCTTTGGTAAGCATAAATTTATTTTATTTTTTTTTGTCATTTTTAAAAAAATTTTATTTTATTTTAAACTTTACATAATTGTATTAGTTTTGCCAAATATCAAAATGAATCCACCACAGGTATACATGTGTTCCCCATCCTGAACCCTCCTCCCTCCTCCCTCCCCATACCATCCCTCTGGGTCGTCTCAGTGCACTAGCCCCAAGCATCCAGTATCGTGCATCGAACCTGGAATAAATTTATTTTCTATGTCTATGAGTCTGTTTCTGCTTTTGTAAATAAGCTCATTTGTACTATTTTTAGAATTTCACATATAAGTAATACCATATAGAGTTGTATTATTGACTTCCGGTTGCCTCTGGTTGTCTGTCATCTATTTAAGGGTTCTCTATCTCAGTTTCTTAATCTGCAAAACAGGAGATTTAATTTTTGGACATCTTTTTGTAGGATGAGCCAATTCTGAGGCCCCTGTGCACGTGTTGGGGTCCAGTAGGTGGGAGGGTGTGTTTGTGTAAAGACTGTCTTCTAGACTTGGAGGCTGTAGTAAGCTTAAACTTAATGCTTGATTCACAAACTCTGTATTCAGTCCTAAACCAGACACCACTTAAGGAGAGTCAGAGCACATATTTCACTGCTTTTTCCTGATAAGCCTGAATTTTTTCATCTTGGAAATCAGGATGGTTCTTATCAGTTGATCAGTACTGTTTTGTAGGATGGAACATATTTGCTATTTCAAGCCAAGGGGATTAAAAGAAAGAAAGGAAGAAACTTCTTTGACCTGGAGAAACTCAGAAACAGACTTGATAGATGATACTGACATGAATTGATTTGAGTTAGTATCTAAAGAAAAGCATAATGAATGTATGAAGACATAATGAATGTTTAAAATACATAAAGAATGTATACACTCTTTGGGAGATTGTAGGGCATAAACCAAAACTACTTTAGAAATTCAGTGAAAATTCCTCTGATCTAGTGGATTTAGGTGGTCAGCCTAATTGGAATCTTTAAGGTGGCACTGGAGTTGGATTGAAGCAAGGGCAAAGGAGAGAGGGAAAGCCACGGCAGGAAAGAGCCCTTGGTGGGGATGAGTGGGAGGAGGGCAATGCTTATTTATTACTGTTAAGATGGAAAATAAATATTAAGTAATTTAAAAACATATATAAATTAGATTGATCTAGTTTGAATGGCAATAAATTAAAAGAATATGCTAGATTTGTCTATATCAAAAGCTTGTTTAATTCTAGGCTAAATATAAATTTATTCTCACACTATTAAAAGAGTTCCTGGCCAGTTGTACAGATGGAATTTCCCAGCTGTATATCAAGAAGGGCTTGGATTCAGCCCTGGCCCTTTTGCTAGGGAGCATGTCATTTCACCTTGGTGGCCTTCAGTCTCCTGCTGTGTAAACAAAGGAGCTGAGATGTGCAGTGTTCAGGGTTCCTTCTGTTTCTACATGGAGCTGTCTTGCCTGTACTCTTCAGATTTAATCTCAGCTTAGCATTGCTATTGGGGAGGTATTGCGGGTTGACCATCACATTACGCAGTTTCTCTCTGCTCAAACTTGTGGGATATCTCTCAAGTTGCCTTGTGGAATATGGAGAGACAGTTGTTTTTGGTGAGGGGTCCAAGTCCAGGCTCATTCATTTTCTTGCCTTGCTTTCCTGGTGTGTAAATTGAAAAAGTTGGCTTAAAGCTCAACATTCAGGAAACGAAGATCATGGCATCTGGCCCCATCACTTCATGGGAAATAGATGGGGAAACAGTGGAAACAGTGTCA
>NW_011494951.1:7060519-7113804 GCF_000754665.1 Bison bison bison | reverse complement strand
GAAACAGTGTCAGGCTTTATTTTTCTGGGCTCCAAAATCACTGCAGATGTTGACTGCAGCCATGAAATTAAAAGACGCTTACTCCTTGGAAGGAAAGTTATGACCAACCTAGATAGCATATTCAAAAGCACAGACACTACTTTGCCAACAAAAGTTCATCTAGTCAAGGCTATGGTTTTTCCTGTGGTCATGTATGGATGTGAGAGTTGGACTGTGAAGAAAGCTGAGCGCCGAATAATTGATGCATTGGAACTGTGGTATTGGAGAAGACTCTTTCGAGTCCCTTGGACTGCAAGGAGATCCAACCAGTCCATCCTAAAGGAGATCAGCCCTGGGATTTCTTTGGAGGGAATGATGCTGAAGCTGAAACTCCAGTACTTTGGCCACCTTATGAGAAGAGTTGACTCATTGGAAAAAACTCTGATGCTGGGAGGGATTGGGGGCAGGAGGAGAAGAGGACAACAGAGGATGAGGTGGCTGGATGGCATCACTGACTCGATGGACGTGAGCTTGAGTGAACTCCGGGAGTTGGTGATAGACAGGGAGGCCTGGTGTGCTGCAATTCATGGGGTCGCAGAGTTGGACACCACTGATCGACTTTAACTGAACTGAGCTGAAATTGGAAATAAAAGAGACGTGCACATCAGGCCAGCAAATAAAAGAGATGTGTAAACTATGAGCTAAAGTTTTATACCTGAATGTTTCATTTTTTCTACCTTCTATCTTTTTTGCAGCTGAGGCTTTTACCCTAATTGAGAGCTTTTCTTTTAGAACTTGGCATCACTGAGCCTCGAGAAATGGGTCTTTTGTATGAAGTGTTACTTGCTCAGTCATATCCGACTCTTTGCAATCCCCTGGACTGTAGCCCACCAGGCTCCCGTTCATGGAATTCTCCAGGCCAGAATCCTGGAATGGGTAGCTATTCCCTTCTCTAGGGGATCTTCCAGACCCAGGAATCAAACCTGGGTCTCCTGTATTCCAGGCAGGGTCTTTACTATCTGAGCCACCAGGGAAGCTCCTTTGTATGAAAGAGCAGGATGTATCACTGGTGACTCAGGGCAAATGATTCAGACTTTTCTCTTAGGACGCAGGTTGTAATGGCAGATGTAGATTAATTGTAACAAAGTGTCAGAAAAGATTTCAAAAATAAATATGGCATACTAAACCCTGAATTTATATAAAGTTTAAGTCAGATCCCTCAAACAACACAGATAGTGTGTTCTGGCTAAGTTAAACTTGTGCAAAGCTTTTCATGAAGGTAGTCCTGACAGGCTGGAACTTCAAACATAACTGAATATGCCACCCTAACCAAAAAATATAACAAACTGCATATGGGGGCCTTTGGAAAAGAGAATATATAATCATTTTCTGATCTCTCTGATACAAATTTCTACAAATAACACTAGGGACAAGTGAAAACCACTTTACGGTTCATAAGGAATCAACTCCATGAAACATGAGTTTTGGACTGAGCTGGCTTACATATGTCTGCGTCCCTGGAGAATCTCTCAAAATAAGCAGACGCTTCCTCAGCAATATCAGGGGGCCTCTTATCTGCCCTGTGTTCTATTCCCCTTCCTTTCTCTATTTACAGAAGACAAAGATGACCAAAGAAAACTGAGTCAATCCAACATTTGCTACGTTTATGCTTTTTCTCTGGTGAAGACTCTTGAGAGTCTCTTGGACAGCAAGGAGATCAAACCAGTCAATCCTAAGGGAAATCAACTTTGAAAATTCACTGAAAGACTGATGCTGAAGCTGAAACTCCAATACCTTGGCCACCTAATGTGAAGAGCTGACTCATTAGAAAAGAGCTGGATGCTAGGAAAGATTGAAGGCAGGAGAAGGGGATGACAGAAGAAGAGATGGTTGGATGGCTTCACTGACTCAGTGGACATGAGTTTGAGCAAACTGGAAGATAGTGGAGGACAGGAAAGCCGGGTTTGCTGCAGTCCATGGGGTCACAAAGAGTTGGACACGATTTAGCAACTGGAAAACAAATATATTTTGCTAAGTATTCTGTCTCCTTTTTTGGTTTGGACAGGATGGATCTAATATGAAAATGCCAAGTCATTTAAAAGGGAAAATAGGACAGTCAAGGGTAGTGCGATATTCTGGAAAGAATAAGAATGACTTTGCATTTGTGCCTGGCCTGTAAATCTTGGATCCTCTGTCTGTGTATTATGGGACCTTTTGCATGCTGCCAAGTACCTCTGTGCCTCTATTTCCACATCTGTAAAATGGAAAGAATAATAACTAATTGATAGGTTTCTGGGGGGGCTTCCCTGGTGGTGCAGTGGTTAAGAATCCACTTGCCTATGCAGGAGGCTCTAGTTCAATCCCTGGATTGGGAAGATCCCCTGGAGTAGAAAATGGCAACCCACTCCAGTATTCTTGCCTGGATAATCCCATGGACAGAGGAGCCCATTGGGCTACAGGCCACGAGGTCGTAAAAGTTAGACACAACTGAGTGACTAAACACAACAACAAGGGTTCTGGGAGAACTAAAAGATGTCATGGATCATTTGAGTATGAGTTATTTCTCCCGGTTGCCCTATCCTGAAAGTTCTGAGAGTAATATACAGTAAAAAATGGCAGTAAGGGGGTCCAAGAGTCAAATGTTGGAAAATGAGCACATTAGTAGGATTGTGCCTCCTGGTCCCCTTGTGACTGGGGGTGACCTTGGGTTGTGAATAGAAAAGACAAAGATCCTTTCATGTATTCAATTGCTATGTGAGACCTTCTCAAGCTCTCTTACCTGGAACTGGCTTCTTTGAGGTGGGGCTTCTCTGTTAGACTGGTCCCCACAGTGACTTTGATGAGCAAAGCAAAGCTGATCCTTTCTTTTTCTCTTTTTAAATTTTTAATTAAATTTTTTTTATTGTGGTGTAGTTGCTTTACAATGTTATGGTAGTTTCTACTGCACAGCAAAGTGTTGCAGCTGTGTGTTTACCTGTGTCGCCTCTTTTTTGGATTTCCTTCCCGTCTAGGTCCACACAGAGCACTGAGCAGAGCTCCCTGTGCTGTACTATGCTCTGCTATGCTATGCTAAGTCACTTCAGTCGTGTCCGACTCTGTGCGACCCCATAAACGGCAGCCCACCAGGCTCCCCGTCCCTGGGATTCTCCAAGCAAGAACACTGGAGTGGGTTGCCGTTTCCTTGTCCAATGCATGAAAGTGAAAAGTGAAAGTGAAGTCGCTCAGTCATGTCCGACTCCTAGCGACCCCATGGACTGCAACCTACCAGGCTCCTCCGTCCATGGGATTTTCCAGGCAAAAGTACTGAAGTGGGGTGCCATTGCCTTCTCCCTGTGCTGTACAGTAGGTGTTTATTAGTTATCTATCTTATACTTAGTATCAATAGCATATATATGTCAGTCCCAGTTTCCCAACTCATCCCACCATCCCTTCCCCCTGGACATTCATGTTTGTTCTCTGAGTCTGTGTCTCTGTTTTTACTTTGTAAACAGATCTTTTACATCTATACCATTTTTTTTCAGATTTCACATATATGTGTTAATACATGATATTTGTTTTTCTCTCTGACTTTCCTCACTCCGTGTGACACAGTCTCTAGGTCCATCCACATCTCTGCAAAGGACTAGGCTGATTCATTTTGAGAGGATCTCAGGACCTCATGTTCCCTCTGGCACAGCCCTCAGATGTATGAGAGGGGGACGGCCCTGGGTTCCTGAATGGCATGAGGAGCAAAGCTCTCCCACTGACTCCTGATGGACATGTTGTGTGATCAAGACATGGCCCTTTCACAGACATAAAGAAGGCTTTTGAACACGTGGAGGAAGGAGAGGGTGGGATGAATTGAGAGAGTAGCATTGAAACATATACATTACCATATGTAAAACAGATAGCCAGTGGAAATTTCCTGTATGATGCAGGAAACGCATACCTGGAGCTCTGTGACAACCTAGAGGGGTGGGATGGAGTGGGAGGTGGGAGGGAGTTTTAAAAGGGAGGGGATGTATGTCTACCTGTGGCTGATTCATAGCAGAAACCATCACAATATTGTAAAGTAAATATCCTCGAATCAAAAATTAAAAACAAGCCCCTTTGCTGTTTCAGAGTTGAGGATTACATATTACGAGGATTACATATTACTGCCATACAACCCAACCCATACTGACTGATAGATGAGGTACAATGATCCCACCTATAGCTGTGACTCTTCATGCTCAGAAAGGTGACTCACTTAGCTAGCAAGGGAGGCACAAGGACTACACTATTTTTCATAGTCAATCATCATGCTATTTTAAATAGATATATAATTTAGCTAGCACAAATTTTATTAGTTGACTTCCAAAGAAATATATTTCTCTAAATCAATCTTAATCTGATTCTAAGCCCCGAATTCACATACTAGTGGGAAATTCAATTTCACTGATCATTTTTGTGTCTCTGCTTTTCCTTCCCTAGACTTTAAAGAATACCCTAAGTATCATCTCTGGAGTACACAGCTTTGGGAGACCTGGTCGACCTCGTGGTTACTCCCTAATACTCTGCATGGTGTCTGTACACCTGCGGGGTTTACTAATTAGGAGGCACATTAAGACGTAGGACTCAGCTCGATCCTGGGTACACCTGTGTCTAGAGGGGTACATCTCCTGACCCTCTCACTGTACTGGGCATCTTCAGATCACCCTTTCCTCCCTCCCTGTTTCTTTCTTTCCTTCCCCAGTATTTACTCATTGTTAATTGTAAGCCAGCCTTTTGTGTTGGGGATAGAGAAATGAAACATACAGAAATTCCTGCCCTCAGGATATTCAATAGCAGAGAGTCAGAGAGAGACCAACAGCACATAGAATGAATAAGCAAGCTGTATCAAAGCTTAGAAGAGTTTGGTGCCACAGAGAAAGCAAAATATGGGGTGCTGGTGGAGGTCAGTGTGAGCCTCACATTTTGCATAAAGGTAAAATATAAAATAAAAGATAAGATGAACTGGTGGGTATCTGGAAGAAGGGACTCCTTGGCCAAGGGAAGAGGACACGCAGATGCTAGAGGGTAAGACAGCAGCCTGCAGTGGGCATGAGATGAAGGCATTGGGAGAGATCAGTACCCATCATTTATTGGGAATAAGATGAAATGGGGCTTCCTGGGTGGCACAGCAGTAATGTATCTGCCTGCCAATGCAGGAGACACAGGAGATGCAGATTCGATCCCTGGGTCTAGAAGATCCCCTGGAGGAGGAAATGGCAACCCACTCCAGTGTTCTTGCCTGAAAAATTTCATGGACAGAGGAGCCTGATAGGCTACAGTCCATGGGGTTGCAAAAGAGTCGGACATGACTGAGTGACTGAACACACAGTTTTTTATTGGGAATAAAATGGTAGCCATGAGACAAATCTGGGCTGAGGAGTAGTGTGATCTGATCTCCATATAAAAAGGGAGGGGGAATGTAGAGGGCAAGAGCTGAGGCATGGAGACAACTTGAGACAGTATTTCAACAACTGCTTCCCAGTACGGGGGACTTCCTTCCTCTGTTCCATGTTTAGGCATCACCCCACCTCCTTCAAAAGTGCTTCCTCCCTCCCTCCCCTTCCTCACTCAGGGAAAGCTTGTTACATGGGTTTGGAGTGAAGACTTTTCCAGAAGACAGAAGGACCTCAACCCCTGCAAGCACCTTTGAATTGGGCTGGCCTCTGAAGTTAGGGGACACAGGAATTCAACTGATGATCTTGGTGGGAGACAGAAAAGTTCAAAGACCAAAACACAAATAGTGCTCATGCTTTCTGAATATATCATCGCAGCAGCAAGAAACACTAATGATCTCAGTAGACTTCCTGTGCTACAGATACTGTGTTAACGGGGCTTCCCGGTGGCTCAGTGGTAGAAGAATCTGCCAGCCAGTGCAGGAGACTCAAGAGATGTGGGTTCGATCCCTGGGTCAGAAAGATCCTTTGGAGAAGGAAATGGCAACCCTCTCCAGTATTCTCACCTGGAAAATTCCATAGACAGAGGAACCTGGTGGGCTACCGTCCATGGGGTCTCAAAGAGTCAGACATGACTGAGCATACACCCTCATGCAATAAAGTAGGTACAAGGCACCTACCGTGAAGAATATTCCTGCAATGCAGGAGACAGTGGGAGAGCCAGCTTCGACCTCTGGATCGAGAAGATCCCCTGGGGAAGGGAATGGCAACCGACTCCAGTGCTCTTGCCTAGGAAATCCCATGGACAGAGGAACCCAGTGGGTCACAGTCCATGGGGTTATAAACAGTTGGATACAACTGAGCCGCTAAACAACAACAACAGACCTGAAAGGGAAGGAAGAGGAAAGCATGGAGGCGAACACCTGTGTGCAGGCGGGAAAGGGACATATTCAAGCAATTAATGTAGAATTTCTGGGGCTGGGCAAAGGTAAAACATTGCAGATATTGTTGCAGACAAAGTACAGAACGTCTAGTTACATTAGCACTTCAGGTAAATAATGGATAAATTTTAAATATATGTTGTAAATATTTCATGGGGCATAGGTACACTGAAAATATGATTCTGTTTTTTCTTGAACACGACTGAGAGACTTCACTTTCACTTCTCACTTTCATGCATTGGAGAAGGAAATGGCAACCCACTCCAGTGTTCTTGCCTGGAGAGTCCCAGGGACGGGGGAGCCTGGTGGGCTGCCGTCTCTGGGGTCGCACAGAGTCGGACACGACTGAAGCGACTTGGCAGCAATAGAGACACAGACTTAGAGAACAGACTTTGGACACAGCAGGGGAAAGAGAGGGTGGGATGAGTTGAGAGAGCAGCACTGGAATACATACATTACCATATTTTAAATAGATAGCTAATAGAGGGAGGGGACACATGTATACTTATAGCTGATTCACACTGTTGTATCGCAGAAGTCAATACAATATTGTAAAGCAATTATCCTCCAATTAAAAATTAAAAAAAAAGAAAGCATGATATAAAGACAATCTTTGAAGAATCAATATTTTTTTAAAAAAAGAAAGCATGATATAAAGACAATCTTTGAAGAATCAGGCTGTCATTTTCAACCACAGCTACATTCAAACATCATCTAAGACTAGAGTTGCAAGATTTAGCAGATAAATATGCAGGATGGGCAGTTAAATTTGCCTTCTCCATGTGTCTCTATTACTGCCCTGCAAATAAGTTCACTAGTACCTTGTATTTTCGGCTTCCCAGATGGCTCACATGGTAAAGCATCTGACTACAATGCAGGAGACCCAGGTTCGATCCCTGGGTTGGGAAGATCCTCTGGAGAAGGAAATGGCAACCCTCTCCAGTACTCTTGCCTGGAAAATCCCATGGATGGAGGAGCATGGTAGGCTACAGTCCATGGGGTCACAAAGAGTTGGACATGACTGAGTAACTTCACTTATTCACTTACCTTGTATTTTCAATTTAATCTCAGAGTTGGGATATAGTTATTTCATGAAAAAAAAAACAAAAAACACCCATTCCAATGATTTTTTTTTCTCCTGGAACCTCAGATGTGGCATCATAAAGGAAACATTGACACAGCCTTGTCGACACAAAAGGGAAGTTTCTCATTCAAAAGACCCTGAACCAAGAAGATAAGACTTGAGATGAATGGGAAGTCTCCCTCCTTGTTGTCACCGGCAGAGTTTCCCAGGGCTATTTATTGCAAATGGGTGAGAAGAGCAATTCTTCTGACTGGTCATGATTGTCCACCTACTGGGAAGTCCATTTATAATGGACATATTTCATAGAACATTTATCTGCACAGAACATTTATCCTTTTAGTACTTGACCCTTAGCACATATGTGTAGTGACTCTCATCTATTATGTGTTCCAACTTCATGGACTTTCTTTTGCTCCAGTGGAAACTATTCCAACAGACTTTCTTTGGATTTGTGAAGATCCTCAGAGTCTGAAGGAAAGTCTCTGGTGTGTCTGTCTCCTTAAATTTTGGATACTAGAAGAAAAGTGGATTTTTGCATGTCTTTTAGTTTGCTCAGTATAAACATTTACTGACTACCTTTGAGGTGTGAGCCCCTGGACTTGGGAGATGGGAATGGTTTGTGGGAAGAGTGTAGCATTTGTATTTTGAAGGATTAGAATTCAAGTCTCAATTCTAAAGGAAATCAACCTTGGCTATTCATTGGAAGGACTGAGGCTGAAGCTGAAGCTGCAATAGTTTGGCCACTCAATGCGAAGAGCTGACTCATTGGAAAAGACCCTGATGCTTGGAAAGATTGAAGGCAAAAGAAGGGAGTGGCAGAGGATGAGGTGGTTAGATACCATGACTGACTCAATGGACACAAATCTAAGCAAACTCTGGGAGATAGTGGAGGACAGAGGAGCCTGGCATGCTGCAGTCCATGGAATCACAAAGAGTCAGAAATGACTTAGCTACTCAACAACAGCAACAACTTCCTTTTGCCACTATCTTATGTGATGTCTACCAGTACCAAATAGGATGCCCATCTGAATCTGAATCCTAATACAAATACGAAACCAACAGTTCTAACACTTGCACCAATCTTATTGCAGATACTGATTGTGACAGTAATTGCAAAAGCAACCCCCATTCTATTTCGGTAGTATTCAGGGTGCTCCAGAGAAGCAGAACCAAGAGGATGTATATATACAGAGAAAATGATTTTAAGGAATCGGCTCACGCAATCACGGATACTGGCAAGTTTGAGTCTGTTGGTTGGGCCGGTAGGCTGAGCCCACGCAGAGACTGATGCTGCCTTTCAAGTCTGAAGGCCGTCCTCTTCCTCTTGTTTGGTCCAGTCAGGCCTTCAACTGATTGGTGGGGGCCCACCCACATTGTGAGGGGCAATTTACTTTACTCCAAGTTAGCTGATTTAAATACTTAACTCTTCTAAAAACACTCTCGCAGAAACCTTCAGGGTAATGTTTGACCAACTATCTGAGCACCATAGCCCAGCCATGTTGATACATAAGATCGAGTGTCACATACTTTTATGGATTCAAAATGTACTAACATCACATTAGTCATGGTAACACCATGAGAAACAAATCCATTGATTGATTGGTTGATTAATTGATTGCAGAAAAGTGGGGGCTGGGTGGTCAAGTCTAAAATCTGGAGGGTAAGCCATCAGGGAGAATGTGCTAGAACACTCAGGCAGAAGCTGATGCTACATCCCACTGGTGGGGTTTCTTTCTTCTTCTGGAAAATCTCAGTTTGGTCTTAAGATGTTTCAACTGACTGAACTAGATAATCTCTTTCACTTAAAGGCAACTGATTATAGGTGTTAATCACATCTACAAAATACCTTCTATCTCTACAGCAACCCTTGGCTTAATGTTTGATTGACACTTGGGTTACTCTAGCCTAGTCAAGTTGACACATAAAACTACCATTACAAACATAAATCAATAAGCACAGGACTTGGCATAGATTCATGTTCAGTCATTTCTAGCTAGGATGGTAAGAGATACAAAGAAAGACTATTTATTAATCCTGATATTTAGAATCTTATGACTTAGTAGACAGGATATAGACTCAAGTATTTGATGAGGTAATAAACAAACCAGTAACTTGCATTTACTAATTAGAACATATTAGTCACTGTATAAAAGGTTATTTTAAAAAATTGAAATATAACTGATTTATAATGTGTTAGTTTCAGGTGTACATAAAAGTGATTCTATTATATATATATATATTCTTTTTCAGATTCTTTTCCATTTTAGGTTATGACAAAATATTGAATATACTTCCTCATACTGCATAGTAGGTCCTTGTTTATTTTATATATATGGTAGTATGTATCTGCTAATCCCAAACACACAATTTATCCCACCCCATCCCTTCCCCTTTGATAACATAAGTTTGTTTTCTATGTCTGTGAGTCTGTTTTGTAAATAAATTCATTTGTATCATTTTTTTAGATTCTACATATAAGTGATATCATGTGACATTTGTCTTAATCTTTAGGTCCATTCATGTTGCTACAAATACGCATTATTTCCTTTTTTTTTTATGCCCAAGTAATTACATATGTTTTTAATTTCATTTTCTTGCAACTCTATGAGATAAATATTGTTATTTGTATTTTGCAGTAGAGGAAACTGAGTTTCAGGAAGTTTAGGTTATTAATCTAAGATCACACAACTAGCAAGTCTGGGAATGAGGGTGCTCGTCTTGGACTAGCCAATATTCTTAGCCAAGGTAGCGAGAATGCAACTGACAGAAGGGAAGCAGAGGAAGTGTTCAGAGGAGCTGGAGATGGGAGACTCATGGGGGAGGTGGCACTCAGCCAGGCCTGTGGTCTGGGGAGGACTTTAGAAATCGAGATTGAAAGGCTGAGAAACAGCAGGGTGATCTACAGGAGGGAGCAAAGACCTGGAGAGTGGGGCACGGGGTCCTCTGTTGGCAGCGTCCTCCATCAAGGGAATGTGAGAGAGGAGACAGAATGCGTAGACACAGCAAAGCAGTCAGATGCATGACATTTTGGGGTTGAGTAGTCCCTCAGGAAACCCACTTAAGATGCTGAGTTTGGTTTCTAGATTAACAATATTGCCCCTCTCCTCTTCTCTAGAAGCCCAAGTGAAATTAGGAATCAGGAGTCAGAATTCACTAATGATGCTGTGCTATGCTTGGTTGAGTCTGACTCTTTGTGACCACGTGGACTGTAGCCCAACAGGCTCCTGTGTCCATGGGATTTCCCAGGCAAGAGTACTGGAGTGGGTTGCCATTTCCTTCTCCAGGGGATCTTCCTGACCCAGGAATTGAACCTGTGTCTCCTGTATTGCAGGCAAATTTTTTACCCACGGAACCATCAGGGAAGTCCCCACTGTTGATATGGTCAAGTAGTGTTAATGGTAATAGTGAGAAGAGGAAGAAGAGAAGAAAGAAAGAAGATTAGGAAGAAGGAGGGAGCCTTCTGAGAAAGTCACTTTCTTCACAGAGCCTGTACTTTTTGTGGCTCATTTGTAGGAAAGTGAGCTTACATGCCGTGCTCATGTAACTTTTTGGGACACGTTCTCATTGTTTTCTTAAGCTCCTAAACCATAAGGAAAATCATGGAAAAATAGAGGATTTGAATATCTGAAAGCTGTGGGTCCAACCTGGCTGAGACAGTTTTTTGGGTGCAAAATTTATAAAATGCCTTGAAAGTCTTTTCCATGGCATATTCTGTGACTTCACTCAGCTCTGCTTAAATGGTCTATTTTGGTTTTGAGTTCATAAAGCCCCTCTCTCTCCCCCTCGTCTCCCTGCTCAGGTTCACGTCCAGATAAAACAGCTAACTCAAATATGGTATAAAAATATAAGCCCCTTTTAGCCTGCCTTTTCATGCTGTGCCCCAAAGTGTGCCTGGGTGTTGAAAGTGAAAAGGGGTGAGGCTGGGAGGGGGAGGGTGTTTTTCCAGTCCAGGTTATGAGAGTGGGCACTTTCTCGAGCTTGTAGCCAGAGCAATTGCACCCTCGCTGCAGTGGAAACCCTTCAGGAGGATGCCCGCATGCAGTGGTCGGTTGAGAGCTAGAAAACTTGCCAAAGTCAGCAGCTGGAGTAAGTAGAGTAAATCAAGTTAAGAGGGAACGGGACAAGATTTTGGAAAAGGAGAGAATACATGGGTCAAACCATTAACCAGACCTGCAGGGTTAAGATGATGAGATATAAATTGACTGGCATTTCCTGGGTTTAGGAAAGGAAGTCTGGATGGGATTTATATCTGGTCCTCTGGCCCTTGGGGCTCTCTGGTACCTCCCTTCCCTGCCGTCTGCCTGCCCAATGGGCCTCAGGTGTGGGGCATTTTGAGCCGGATGGGGCGCAAGCCAGAAAGCTCTGGGTTTTGCAGCAATAAATACATTTATCCAGCCCGTCATCCTCAATTAGTGCCGGGGCGCCCACAATGCAGGGCTCTTCCTACGAGCTGCAGTGAAGACCACACAAGGCGCCCCGAACTCCCCTTTCTGCTCTTTAAAAGCCTTCTCTCTTCACATCCTGACAGTTGTCTGTGGGGCACGACCCTGCTGCTGTTGGAACCATGATGGGCAGGTCAGAAGTAATGGCCACGTGGGATTGGTCAGAAGGGGGGTGAGCTTCCAGGCCAGGCTGGAGGTTGGTTTGGAACCCTTCTCGCCTTTCCTGACTCTGATGGTGGTGGGGAAGCTGTGCTCCTGCTTGTGCTGTCCCAAAGGTGACCAAGTGTTCGTGTACTCATCTGCTTTTTATTATTTTTGCTTAGCCTTCCAACCAGAGAGAGGTAGAGAGGTAGTAGCGAGTATTTGTTCCAACTTACAGATGAGGAAATTGGGGCTCCGAGTGTTTAAGTGGCTTGCCTGTGGCCACATGAGCCTTCCCAGCAAAGGCAGGACCATGAGATTGATGTGTGTGCATGCTAAGATGCTTCAGTCGTGTCTGACTCTTTGCAACCCCATGGACTGTAGCCTGTCAGGCTCCTCTGTCCATGGGATTCTCCAGGCCAGAATACTGGAGCGGGTGCCATGCCCTCCTCCAGGGGATCTTCCTGGCCCCGGGATCGAACCTGCATCTCTTATGTCTCCTGCAGTGGCAGGTGGGTTCTTCACTGCTAGAACCACCTGAGAAGCCATGAGGTTGAGGTGAAAGTTGCTCAGTTGTGTCTGACTCTTTGCGACCCCGTGGACTATACAGTCCATGGAATCCTCCAGGCCAGAATACTGGAGTGGGTAGCCTTTCCCTTCTCCAGGGGATCTTCCCAACCCACGGAGCAAACCCAGGTCTCCTGCATTGCAGGCAGATTCTTTACCAACTGAGCCACAAGGGAAGCCCAAGAATACTGGAGTGGGTAGCCTATCTCTTCTTCAGGGGATCTTCCCGACCCGGGAATTGAACTGGGGTCTCCTGCATTGCAGGCAGATTCTTTACCAGCTGAGTTATCAGGGAAGCCATGAGGTTGATGGTTATCCCCATTTGATAGATAAAGAAACTGAGGCTCAGGGAGGCTCACAAAGTACAAGGACAAACAGTGAGCAGGAGTTGGAGCTGTCATAAGTACAAGCCTGTCTGACTTCACAGTATCACTGAACTCTTATCTGCTCTGAGGTCTTCTCCCACTGTTGTCCCTGTTGAGACCCTGAGAAAATGCCTGATGGGCCTCAAGAATTGAGGATAGCAACTGCTGCCTGCCTCCCCCTCCCACAGAGATTGTTCTGGACTCTCCTCACAGTCAGGCTATCCATTTATTCATCCATCCTTCCTTCAGTCCATCCAGCCATTCA
This sequence comes from Bison bison bison, assembly GCF_000754665.1. Lineage (NCBI taxonomy): Eukaryota > Metazoa > Chordata > Mammalia > Artiodactyla > Bovidae > Bison > Bison bison. The sequence continues at coordinate 7,100,615 of NW_011494951.1, read as the reverse complement.
AACAATCACCAAGCGCTCACTGTGTCAGGATGAGATCTGGGTGCCGGGGGGCCACACCGGTGAATGAGCCGTAAACCCAGGAATCATCCTTGATTCCTATTGTTTCTTACATATCTCCACATCTTGGGCTTCCCTGGTGGTCAGTGGTTAAGAATCCACCTGCAGTGCAGAGGACACTAGTTCGACCCCTGGTTCAGGAAGATTAGCCCATGCACCACAATTACTAAGCCCGCGAGCCACAATTACAGAGCCCACATGCTGCAACTACTGAATCCCATGCCTAGAGCCTCTGCTTCCCAACAAGATAAGCCACCGCAATGCGAGGCCTGCACACTGCAACCAGAGCGTAGCCCCTGCTGGCTGCATCTAGAGACAGCTTGCCCAGCGACGAAGACCCAGCACAGCCAAATAAATACATAAAATCAGTATCTCTACATCCGAGTCCACTGCTGGTCCTGTAAACCTCACCTTCAGTCAGGAAACCATTACCTTCTCTCCTCTCCATGGCTCTGTCCTGTCCCAAAATCTTATCATCTAAGTGATCGCCTTCTTTCCCCGCCCCGCCCCACTGTGTCCACCAGTCCATTCTCTACAGAGCAGCAAGAGCAGGTTTTTAAAAAGCTAGAACAGATCACCTCACTCCCGTGAATCCAATCTCCTGATGACTTTTCACTGTACTTAGAAAAAAAGAGACTCCTTGTCATCATGGGTAAGACCTTTTATAATCTGGCCTCATCTCCTACCAGTGCTCATTCTCTCCCTCCTGGAGCTCCAGCCAAGCTAGTTCTGCTTCTGTTCCTCACACACCTCATTTCTGCCTCAGAGCCTTGGCCCAGGTACCACCCTGCCTACCTGGCTTTGGCCTGGGGCTGGCTCCTTCCTGTCTTCCTGTCTCAGCTCTAGTGTAGATCCCTAGAAGTGCTTTCTGGCGTCCTAGCTAAAGAAGCCAGCCCATCTTCCTCCACCTCATTTCTCTATTCTGGTATCACTCATCACTCTCAAGTATCCTTTGTAACTTGTTTATTTTCTTTCTCTGCCCATTAGAATTCAACCCCATGAGGCCAGGAACCAAGACTCTGTCCTTCACTGCTGTGTTCTCAACACTTCAAACAGTGCTTGTGTGAGGCAGGCACTTGGCAAATGTTTGTTGAACAAACAAGATGGGCAGATACAACCCCTGCCTCTACAGAGCTTATAATCTAGCGGGAGAGATGAAAAAATGTTAAGAATTTATTAATACTATCAGATACTTAAGGACCCATGTGATTTCAGAATCCCTGATTCTGCTTGCTGTTTTTAGCAACTGCCCTTTATCTCTGTGGTCCATGCTGGCTCCAAGCATCCTTTATCCACATTTTGGGGGTGGGGGTGGGGAGAGAGACCTGAGCACAGCTGTTCAACAAATGTTTTGATTGGTCAGTCACTGGAAGAGACTTCTGGGGGTGATAAAATTTAGAATGAAGACTTCTGCCTGTTCTGCAGGAAATTAAAGACCTGAAGCTTGGCATCTTTTGTGAGTTTGCACCTCAGAGTCCTTGATTGGCCCTCTGGAGTCTTGCAGAATATACTTGATGTCTTTTCTACTTTCTAACTAAAATATGTTCATTTCTAATAGTTTGTAATTCACAGCCAAGTACACAGAAGAAGATAAAATCACCTAAATCCCATCCATCAGAGATAAAGGCTATTAATACATTGGTATTTTTTCCTGCTTATATTTTTGTTATGCAGTATAAGGAGCCAGCCTGCCAATGCAGCAGGTGCATGAGACCATGCAGGTTCAATCCCTGGGTCGGGAAGATCCCCAGAGAAGGAAATGGCAATCCCATGGGCAGAGGAGCCTGTTGGGCTACAGTCCATGGGGTTGCAAAAGAGTCAGGCATAACTGAGTGAGTGAGCACCAGTGCATAGAAATCCATCCATTTCCATCTGACGGTCTAGACTTCTTCACAAGTTTGAGATCATGGAATATGTACAAAGTGGCATGTTTGGGGAATAGGAAGACCAACGAGGAGACTGAGTGAGGGCTGTGGATGGGCAGGACTGGCTCCTGGAAGCACTATACGGCATCACGAGAAGATTGACTTTTATGCTCAATGTGATGGGAAGGCATTGGAGAATTTTAAGAAAAGGAGTACCGTGTTGCAGCTCACACGTTAGTCAGCCTATTCCTTCACTCTCCCCACGCTAGAGGCAGGCGGGAAATCAGGAGGCTATTAGTGATCCACTTGGGTGCAGAATAGCAAGATGGACAGGAGTAGAAAGGTGCTGTTAGATATCAGAAACTGGGATGTGAAAGAAAGGGAGGGATGCTTTGTCAGTCAGCACAGAGGTACAAGGCTTTCACATAATGATGCTCTGGGTATCCTATTTAAGATTTGCATCTGATTCAGGATACATTCAGAGACATTAGAGTGACTTTACAAACCTAACAGACAAGGCTAGAAACTGACATATGATATATTGCTGTGATTAACTGCTTTCATAAGAAGAGCTGATGACTGTTTGATCACTTCATTTTAAGGAGGGGGAGGTGCCTAGGTGTCAGTAAGTTTCCTCCTGTGCAAACAAGAATGATTAACTTCAATTATGGCTGCCTTTGGAGAACTGTGCAGGTCTTTTAGTGTGATTCAAAGTTATTTCACTTAGACATTTTGGAAAAACATACATCTCTATTCATAGCAATGGTTACTGTTCTGATTTATAAGTCCTGCTCCACTGTAAATCATTCAAAACTCAAAAATTAAATTTTATGGCATAACACTTTGATGGCTCCATGCCTGAGCAAAGGGCAGGAGGAATGCAATTTTTCTTACTGCCAATTATGATTGGAGTTCTTTTCATTATGTCTTTTTTTAAAAATAGAGCAGATGGTTCAAGTCATATATATATATATATACGGTACACTAATACTCTGTTAAGAAGTATTCACAATTTGACTTGAAAAAAATGGTATGCCTTTCATCATTAGTTCAATCTTATTTAGGTCGAGAATTATGTATCCCAAGCATACTAAAAATTTAATATAAATTCCCATGTCTAAAGCATAGATGGATGTCTGTGGGGCTTGGCTGTTTAATTGCCTTGGGTGCAAACATGAATTATTCAGTTAAACCCACATGAGCAGGAGTGGGTCTTTACACAAATGCGCTTGCTCTTTCTGACATTGCTCAATTCTCTTTTCATATGTTCCCCCCCCCACCATCTCTCCTAGGACGATGGGATTAGTTTGGTTTCCTTATCTGGGGAAAGGAAGGAAGGACATCTGTTGAGTGACTCCTGTGCTCTGGCCCTGGCATGCTCTAATAGCCCTCACTGGGTCTCCTCTATGGTCCTTTACAGTCTTGGGTTTTTTCTGAAAATTAATTTATTTTTAATTGAAGGGTAACTGGTTGACAATATTGTGTTGGTTTCTGCCATACATCAACATGAATCTACCCTAGGCATACGTATGTCCCCTCCCTCTTGGACCTCCCTCCCACCTCCCACTCCATCCCACCCCTCTAGGTGGTCACAGAGCACCATGTTTGAGTTCCCTGTAACATACAGCAAATTCGCACTGGCTATCTGTTTTACTTATGGTGATGTATGGGTCTTAATGCTACTTTCTCCATTTGTCTCACCTCTCCTTCCCCCACTGTGCCCACAAGTCTATTCTTTATGCCTGCGTCACCGTTGCTGCCCTGCAAATAGGTTCAGCAGAACCATCTGTCTAGAGTCCACATATATGCGTTCACGTGCCATATTTGTTTTTCTCTTTCTGACTTACTTGTATACTAGGCTCTAGGTTCATCCACCTCATTAGAACCGACTCAAATACTTTCCCTTTTATGGCTGAGTAGTATTCACAGCCTCGATTTCACAGATGATAACACAGAATCAACGAGCCTCAGAGACTTACGAAGCGTCACACAAGTTCTAAGTCACAGAGTCAGGATTCAAGCCCACTGTTTGGTGCCACACTGTGCTATTCCCTCCTCATCACAGTGAAAAATGAAGCGTATCCGTTGTGTTCTCACAGTCAGTTTGACGACAACACATGTTCCTGCTGTTTGGCCTGACGGAGAGTATCTGAGGATTTCTCCCTTGAAGAGTTTTCATGCTGTTATGTTTTAAAGTCCTATAGGACTCTTTTATTTTGTTTTCCTTTCTCTTATTTTAAGTCTATTTATTTACTTGACTGTGTTGGTCTTAGCTGTGGCATGTAGAATCTAGTTCTCTTACCAGGGATTGAGCCTGGGCCCCTGCCATGCGAGTGTGGGTTCTTGGCCACTGGGACACCAAGGAGGTCCCTCATGCTGTTATGTGGTATCCAAGTAGTTAAAAGAAAGAAATGGAGATCTGGGGGAAAAAAACCCCCAAAAACAGATGATTTAATAAGAATTGGCCAAGCAAGTTCTGAGCACCATGCTGGTTGCCAAGGATGGAAGGATTCCCAGGGGTGAGTCAAATGGTTCTGAACAATCTCTGCTCCAGGAGCTGGTCAGAGAGAGTGCTGACTCCACACACAGCCCAGTGGTTCCACGACGCAGGCTGGGCGCGAGAAGCAGGTGGCAGATGGTGCTGCCACGGTTGGGGAAGGATGCCTATGAAGGACATGGCATTCAGACTGGGCTTTGAAGCTGGCTTCCCTGATAGCTCAGTTGGTAAAGAATCTGCCTCAAATGCAGGAGACCCCAGTTCGATTCCTGGGTTGGTAAGATCTACTGGAGAAGGGATAGGGTACCCACTCCAGTATTCCGGCCTGGAGAATTCCATGGACAGTATAGACTGTGGGGTTGCCAAGAGTTGGACACAACCGAGTGATTTTCACTTTCTCTTTCTTCAAATAGTCAGATCAAGCTGGACAAGATTCTAGGCTCAGGGACCATCATGAGGTTGCCTTGCCCCTGAGAGGTCAGGAGGCATGCGTTCCAGTCTCTTGCTCAAGGAGAATTTTCTGGCAGGCCCTTGTCTTAGAACAGAAGGCAACCGGAGCCTGGGTCATGGTTGGGATTCTGTTCTGAGTGGTCACAGGTTTCTGGTGAATCAGGTTCACCTGCTGAACCTTTAGGGCAACTGCAAGGAGAGCCTGGGCTCTTGGCTAGGGCTGAGCCAGAGACCCAGGGAATGGTATCTGTTGACTGAGCCCTGACCATGCACAGATGGTTATACTGTCATTTAGATCCACTGCTAGATCTTCTGTGAGAAAAGATTTATATAAATCTCCATTCCATATTGATACAGATAGCATTAAGATAACTCTCATCCTGTAAGCTGAAGGGTGTGTGTATTAAGTTGCTTCAGTCGTGTCCGACTCTTTGCAACCCTATGGACCATAGCCTGTTAGGTTCCTCTGCCCATGGGATTCTCCAATCAAGAATACTGGAGTGGGTTATGGGTTGCCATACTCTCTTCCAGGGGATCTTCTCCACCCAGGGATCAAACCTGAGTCTCTTACGTCTCCTGTATTGGCGGTTTAGTTCTTTACCACTAGCACCCCCTGGGAAGCCCTAAAAAGTGAAGGAACTTGAAAGCCAAAAACAACAACAACAAAACCAACTGTCATCCTCATCACCAAGAACGTTTGTACTTTATGTTGTATAACAGTTAACAGTTTGTAAATCCCATCTGAACATCAGTCATCTGAAGCCAACCATATATTCATGAAGGCTTCTCTGAGGCCCCCACATATCCCTTTATTTACAATCTTCTTTTTAAAAATTTATTTCTTATTGAAATATATGAATAGTTGATTTATAATGTTGTGTTAGTTTCTGGTGTACAGCAAAGTGATTGAGTTTTATATATATATAAAATGGCAACCCACTCCAGTATTCTTGCCTGGAGAGCCCCATGGACAGAGGAGTCTGGTGGGCTACAGTCCATGCGGTTGCAAGAGTCAGACATGACTTAGCAACTAAACCACCACCACTATGTACGTGTATATATTCTTTTTCGTATTATTTTCCATTATTGTTTATTACAAGACCTAGTTCCCTGTGCTATACCATAGGACCCTGTCATTTATCCATTCTATATATAATAGTTTGCACTGGGCGATCCCCAGCTCCCAGTCCCTCTCTCTTCCACCTCTTGCCCCTCGGCAACCACGAGTCTGCTCTCTATGTCCATGAGCCTTTTTGTTTCATTGATATGTCATTTGTGTCATGTTTTAGACTCCACATATAAGTTATATCATGTATTTGTCTTTCTCTGTGTGATTTACTTCACTTAATATAACACTCTCTAGGTCTACCCATGTTGCCGAAAATGTCATATTTCATTCTTTTTTGTGGCTGAGTAGTGCAATGGCACCCCACTCCAGTACTCTTGCCTGGAAAATCCCATGGACGGGGAAGCCTGGTGGGCTGCAGTCCATGGGGTCGCTAAGAGTGGGACACGACTGAGTGACTTCACTTTCACTTTTCACTTTCCTGCATTGGAGAAGGAAATGGCAACCCACTCCAGTGTTCTTCCCTGGAGAATCCCAGGGACGGGGGAGCCTGGTGGGCTGCCGTCTATGGGTCACACAGGGTCGGACACGACTGAAGCAACTTAGCAGCAGCAGCAGCAGTGCAATCTTATTTTTTCAAGACAGGATTTACAAAGATTAGACAATATTTCTAGAGAGAATAAGCTTGGAATGAAGTGGGGCAATTGTGCAAAAAGCAAAAAGAAGAAAAGAAGAAGGCACCGTGAATGGGGTTAGTATGGAAAAGAAAGGGCATAATAGCCTATGTTTATGTGAGGCAAAAAGCTACAAGTTGGGGACTAGATTTTTGGCAGTGGAGGCTACAGTTTCCCCTGGTTGGTTATTTAATATGATTCTTACCTCTGTTAATGTTATTTTGTATGTATATGTCTCATTTAGCTGAATAAAGAAGAGATTTTTGGCAACCCAAATAGAGTTGTTCCCATTTTACAGATGAGCAAGAGAAGGAGTGGATGCAGATCAGAAGTAATGCCCTTTAGCTCCTCTTTCAATTCAGTGCTTGATCTTCTGGATCCTGATGCTCCTTTTTTGTCCTCGTTCAGCCTTTGCCAATTCTGCAGGCGTGTAGGAATGAGGTGCTATTCAGACAGGGCTAAAGAACTTTCGCCCATGTCTGCATTTGCCTGAAACATGCATCATGGGACACACAGCCCTTTGATATTTTCATTTCCATTTTGGTGTTTCTTTTCTCAGAACTGAGAAGTTGGTTTCTCCCAGCCTTTGTTCTTTGTCCACAATCACATCATTGCCTAATAGCTTTTGGTCAATGACCATCATACCAAATAGAAAACAGTAAAGAGGGAATATTAGTAGGTCTGTGAATCATGTGGGTTTTCGGCAGCGAGTCTGCTAAGAACTCATATCTCAGAGTCCTGCAAACCATTAAGGCTCCCTGGTGTAGTTATTATCTTTTAAGTCAGTCTTTGGAACCTGCTTTGTCTTCAATGACTAAAACCACCCTTACAGAATAAGTGTCTTGACAAAACAGTTTGTGGCAGCTGAATTTTGTGAACACTCTCAGCCTCCGTGTTTGATTTTTCCAAGAAAATATCTGGACTCTGGGCTGAAGATTCAAAAGTTATTTTCCGTGAACAGAAAACATGATGGAACTTTTAACCTTTGCTTTATACATTCCAAGCAAGGAGTACATCCGTCCTTTTGTATTCTTAATGCAAAGGAAGTATTTATTTTATGGGGACTATTAAATGGGTTTCCTACGCAAGTGCTTTCTAGAACACAGGCTATGTATGTTACATAAAACAGACATACTTCTATCCCGGGGGAATCTCTGTTCTTCTTGCTTTTCTTCTCACTTCTCGGAGCTTTGATCTTGATGGAGTGATGCTTTTGCCTCTGGCTGGAAGATTCATAAATCTGAGAGGAGGAAGAGGTTGACTTCTTGGCTCTCTTCTCTCTTGGAGACTCACGCTCGATTTATCAAAGGTCTCATCTGTGAGAACACGCCTGTAACACCTCAGCATCCTTATAAGATTTCTGTGAGATTTTCCCCTCTGCCCTTTTGGTTTTTAAAGGCTGACATGGCTTCTGGTATGTGGGAGATTTGTGAAATTAATGGGATACTTGTAGGAGATTTAAGCTTTTGCCCGAGAGTGGAATTGTGAGATAAGAGTAGGCTGTACTTCGGCCACTGGAGACACTTAGGGTAAGAAAGGTTGGGGTAACTGCCTTTGTTTTCTGGACCAGGAAGATGGCTTTCAGATAGTTGCCTAAGGAATTCCTATACTCTTGACTTTGGAATTTTACCTTTGAGTTTAAAACATTTCTTGCAAAGTCCATTGATGTTCAGAGTACTGCAATTAATAATAAACAAGTTTTTTTTTTTTTCTGAACTTGCATTTTTCTGAAGCATATCAGTAAAGCTCTCCTAGGTCAGACAGTGAGCAGGAACACTCCAGCTTTCTCCTCCCTCTTCTTTCTGGAGAAGGAAATGGCTACCCACTCCAGTATTCTTGCCTGGAAAATCCCATGGATAGAGGAGTCTGTTGGCTATAGTCCATTGGATCTCAAAGAGTTGGACATGACTTAGCAACTAAACAACAGCAGTTTGGTTTCACTGAATTTCCCCTTCTCCTAGGCCTAAAGGCTCATCTGCTCTGCTTAGCCTGGCTTTAGTGTCTTCTTGATTCTGTGGTAATACTACACCAAGATGCTGAAGCATGGTATTGAAGGAAGAGTTTTGAGGTCAGACAATTTGGGTCTCCATTCTGAATAGTTACTTCCTAGCTTTTTAGTTTTGAATATGTTATTTAATCCTTCAGATTTCTGTTTTGCAAAAGGGGGCTAATAATTCTGACTTTACTGGTTCACTGTAGGGATTAAATGAGATATTAATAGCACATGAAAGCATCAAAACATGGTAGACACTTGATGATACCATTATTTTGCTTTCTATGAATTGAAGTAAATGTTTGAATTAGAGGAAGGGCATCATAGGTTTTTTATGGCCACCCTACTGAGTGTGCTTTGGAGGGGTATATTAGTTATCTAATCCTATGTAACAAATGATCAGTTAGTGGGTTAAAACAATATACATTTATCAGCTCACAGTTTCTGTGTATCAGAAATCCAAGCACAATTTATCTGGATCCTCAGGGTCTCTTTTGAGGCTGCAGTAAATGTTGGGGCTTGGATCTCATCTGAAAGCTCAGCTGGGGAAAGATGCACTTCCAAGAATATGTGATTGTTAGCAGGATTCAATTCTTTGCAGGAGGTTGGACTTAGGACCTCAGTTCCATGCTGGCTTTCAGCTGAAAACCATCCTCAATTCTTTAGACTTGGAGGTTTTATGGCGGGGGTGGATGGTGAGAAACAATAAGTTTAGTCTCAGTCATATGTTTTAGGGGGCTTCCCTGGTAGCTCAGCTGGTAAAGAATCGGCCTGCAATGCAGGAGACCCCAGTTGGATTCCTGAGTCAGGAAGATCCCCTGGAGAAGGGATAGGCTACCCACTCCAGTCTAGGAGCTGGTGAAGGACAGGGAAGCTTGGTGTGCTGCAGTCCACGGGGTTGCAGAGTCAGACACAACTGAGTGACTGAACAACAACAACAACAACAACAATACTCACTCCAGTATTCTTGGGCTTCCCTGTGGCTCAGATGGCAAAGAATCTGCTTGCAGTGCAGGAGACCTGGGTTCTATCTCTATGTTGGGAAGATCCCCTGGAGGAGGGCATGGTGACCCACTCCAGTAATCTTGCCTGTAGAATTCCCATGGACAGAGGAATCTAGTGGGCTATGGTCCATAGGGTCTCAAAGAGTTGGACACGACTGAGCCACTAAGTATAGCACAGAGTATATTTTACAGATGTTTGCTCTCATCTTTGCTGCAGGGTTGATTTGGTTAGCCTGGGGTTCTCTCTTGTTCTGATTGCATTTTGTGCAGAATCCCAAGGTATAAAACAATGAAAAATAGAGTCACTCTGGTTCAATCTAGGATGGGATGCATGGGAGTGAAGTCTATTGAGGTCCCCCTTTCTCTGCAGAAATTCCTTGGGGACCATATTGGTTTAAAGTTTGAATACATTTATTTGGGGATTTAGCCACTCCTTTTCTTACCAATATGGGATAAATGTGTGTGCGTGTGTGTGTGTGTTTGTGTGTGTGCTCAGTTGTGTCTAACTCTTTGTAACCCCATGAACTGCAGCCTACCACGCTACTCTGGCCATATGATTCTCCAGGCAGGAATACTGGAGTGAATTGTCATTCCCTTCTCCAGGGCATGTTCCCAACCCAGGGATTAAACCTGTGTCTCCTGTGACTCCTAGATATAAATACATGTTTTTAAAATAGTACAGGGACTTCCCTGGTGGTCCAGTGATTAAAAATCCACCTTGCAATGCAGGGAACAGTGGTTTGATCCCTGGTTGGGAAGCTGAGATCTCATATGCTGTGGAGATGGGCCCATACCCTGCAACCACTGAGCCCACGAGTTCCAAAGACCATGTATGTCACAACTAGAGAGCCCGAGTGCAGCAACTAGTGTCTGTGAACCACAGCGAAAGATCCCACATGATGCGTGAGACAGGCGGCTCAGGGCTGGTGCACTGGGATGACCCAGAGGGATGGGATGGGGAGGGAAGAGGGAAGGGGGTTCAGGATGGGGAACACATGTACACCCATGGCTGATGCATGTCAGTGTATGGCAAAAACCACTATAATATTGTAAAGTAATTAGCTTCCAACTAAAATAAATAAATTAAAAAAAAAAAAGAAAAAAAAGATCCCATGTGATGCAACAAAGATCCTGTATGCTGCAGCTAAGACCTGACACAGCCAAATAAATAAATAATAAATAAATATTAAAAAATAAAAATAGTACATAAGCAAGGGGTAGTACAAAACCTCCTAAGGTCTTGTATAATCTGCAGGTGTTGAGATTTGCAAGGTACAACACAACCTTTTCTCTTCCGTATGTAGAGTCCAGTGGCAAATAAGTCTCAATTCATGTGACCTTGAATATCTCCATCTCTGCCTTACTCCTGTGACCCTAAGGAGAACCAATATGGTTCAGAACCAATATGTTCCAGAACACGGGTGCCTGGAGAGGAGATTTGGAGCCATGGCTCCCCACCTCTGGACTTTGTTTGTGATTCTTCTATCCAACTTTATCATTAGTTCCTCAATTCATCTTTTGCATAAAGATTCTTAAACTCATCAGATAGCTCTGATGGACAGAAATCATTCTCCTTTTGCTATTACAGTGTTGTTGTTATTGTTATTCAGTCACTAAGTCTTGTTTGACTCTCTGCAACCCCATGGACTGCAGCATGACTGTCTCCTCTGTCCTCCACTATCTTCTGGAGTTTTCTCAGATTAATGTCTACCGAATCAGTGATGCTATCTAACCATCTCATCCTCTGCCACCCCCTTCTCATTTTGCTTTCAATCTTTCCCAGCATCAGGATCTTTTCCAGTGAGTCAGCTCTTTGCATCAAGTGGCCAAAGTATTGTAGCTTCAGCATCAGACCTTCCAATGAATATTCAGAGTTGATTTCCTTTAGGATGGACTGATTTGATCCCCTTCAGTCCAAGGGACTCTCAAGAGTCTTCTTCACCTACATAATAAACGACATAAAATCTCAGTGCATACCTGCTCATATCTACTGAATTCTTGTTTTTTAGTGGAGTTTCTGGTAAATAGCTGATGCTGGACTTTACATAAAACAAAGGAATGCAATTCACATTTATGCTGAAAAGTTCCATTTTGCTATTTACTAGCCTCCAAATAATTCCTATTTATTCAGTCCTAAGATTGCTATAAATCTTCAAGTAAATAATAAATGTCACCACAGTCTGGTCAGTTTATGGATATAGATTGCCACTTGTATATAGATCTCATTAACAGCGAATCAAGTTATTTTAGAAAACATAAGGGAGTGTTTTTCTGAATCTCAGAATCCCAAACAGACAGTGGATCCAGGGATAGACTGAGGCTGGGTGTGAAGTGCTCAAAGAGCAGAGGAGGCTATGGATTTCAGAATTTCTCCAGGGTTTTCAAAATGACGACTGTGTGGTATCATGGTGTGGGTATCAACTGTGGCAGGTCATTTCTAATCCATGGATTGCGGTTCCCTCTTTTCCAAAAATGAGAATACTGTCTGAGGTGACCATTGCTGTTCTGCCTGCTGTACTTTTGGTGGTGAAAGGAATCATTTTTCCAAGGCAATAGCTCTAAGCTGCATTTTCTCAGGTTACTCAGGTCAAAAGATCACACTCACACTGAGGAAGCTCTATGAGTCTGTGAATCTCAAGGAAAGATGAACATTTACTGAATGTCTTCTGTAGGCCAGGCCTCTTATTTATCATAAAGATTACATATTAATAAAGTGATGTCCTTTGACTTTGCTTCTTCCCTGGTCTCTGCACCCAAGGTCCAGGCTATGTGCACCCCCAAGGTCCAGTGTGCTGCCAGGTGGGACTGTGGTTCTGGAGTCTCCAGACCCTTTTTCTGTCTCAAGGCCCAGGCCCCAGGCCTGGGTTTTCCCAGGTACACATTACCCCTGATTGATATTAAAGGTCAGGCAAGGTCCTTTATAGGCCGCGGGAAGTCAAGCTTATTTCTTGCCAGGGGAGTTATTACGCTTGGTATCACAGGGTTTATAGGCCCCAGGAACCGTGTCCTAGGGCTTTTGAGTTTAAATGGAGGCAATTCATAGGCTCCAGAAGACCTGTAATGTTTATAAGAATGGCACAGTTTCGCGTAACTCTCAGGTGTCTAAAATTCAAGGCTTTGTTTCTCAGTCGTAAGATTCAGGCTGTCAAAGTGAATATCATCTCTCAGTCCTGAGGGAGACCACAGAACGAAAGAAAACCTCAACGTGAAGCTTAAACCACAACTCCCCAGACTATGAAAACATGAAACAGGTCTTGTTCCTAAAGTTATCCTAGCTTTGAATTAAAATAAATTTTTCCACTGAGATGTAGAACTGGACAAATTACAGTAAAATGCATTTCTAAAAAATGGGACAAATTACACATCAAATTTTTAGTAAGAACCAGCCTGGATTGCATAGATGACTCTCAATTATATTTTTATAATGGCTTATGCTTGTGTATATTTGTGTGTGTGTGAGAGAGTTTATGTGTGAATGTGTGTATATGTGTGTGTGTTTGCATGAGATTTTGTACTTATGTATGTGTGTATACGAGGGGGCTTCCCTAGTAGCTCAGTTGGTAAGGAATCCACTTGCAACACAGAAGACCCTGGTTCGATCCCTGGGTTGGAAAGTTCCCTTGGAGAAGGGAATTGCATCTCACTCCAATATTCTTAGGCTTCCCTGGTGGCTCAGATGGTAAAGAATCTGCCTGCAATGCGGGAGACCTGGGTATGATTCCTGGGTTGGGAAGATCCCCTGGAGGTGGGCGTGGTAACCCAATCCAGTATTCTTGCCTAGAGAATTCTGCCGGGGTCCAGCCCCGTTGGATCCAGGGTATTCGAAGGAGAGACGGCGTCGGCGAGGATCAGGAAACAATTGCTTAATTAAACGTTAATTCAGGATATAAAGAGTAATAGAATGAGGATAGCTCAGTGAGGAAATTCAGTGGAGAAAAGAGGCTGAAATAAGGATAGCTCAGTGAGGAAATTCAGTGGAGAAAAGAGGCTGAATAATTCAGCCAGAAGGTAAGAGAAAGAACGACATGGTGAGACCAAGTTTCGGTGAACAAGGCCCGCACTTTATTTTCCAAAGTAGTTTTTATATCTTAAGTTATGCATAGAGGATAATGGGGGAAGGGGTAGAGTCATGCAGTAAGCCAGGCTTTCTTCCTGCAAACTTATCATATGCAAAAGTTTAGGTGATTTGCATCATCTTCTGGCCTGGAGGCCTTTTTCTCTAAAGGTGATTATTCTAAAGTCAGGCGCCAGCCTCCAAAAAGCTTTAGATAAAGTTGCATTCCTACAGAGCAAAGGTGTGGTGGGCTATAACAAGAAAAAGAATTAACTCAAGGGTCCCAGGTTACAAACATTAAAGCTACTACTTACACCAATTATATTAATCAATACACTGCCAGGGACACAGCAGATAAGGGATATGGAAACTTAGCAGCAAACATTGGCCCAACATGTGAAATGTGAGTGAAAATCCCCTCACCAATACAATTTCTAATCAATCTTTTAACTGCTCAAAGGAATCTGTATTTAGACAGTTTAGAACATCTCCTGCCTCTCACAGTTGGGAGGCTCTGAACAGTCACACGTGACCGGAAAAACCTATTCAGGCAGGCTAGAGGATTTCCAAAGGAGTTTGTAGGTTAAACACTGTCACACCCAGGAATTATTAACTGGAGCTGTAAGCTAACTCTTTTTTCAGAGAGAGGTAGTGGGAGACAGCCCCCCGTAAAGTCAGAGGTGTAGGTGAAAGCACAAAGCAGAAAGTAGGCAGACTCTGGTTTTGGGGGTAGATTGCTCGAGAATTTCCAGGGAGACTCCTGAGGCTCCTTCCTCATGACCTTTGCCAGGGGCGGAGCTCGCTCCCCGCAGAATTCCATGGACAGAGGAGCCTGGTGGGCTACAGTCCATGGGATTGCAAAGAGCTGGACACGACTGAGTGACTAAGCACAGCACAGCACATGTATGTGAGTGGGTCTATGTGTGTGTATGTGTATGAGTAGTGTGAGTTTGTTTGTGTGTTTACTTCACCAGGGACATCAGGGCAACCCTCTCTGCGAAGGTGACACTTGGAATGAGGGAGATAGCTGTGCAAGGAAGAGACGACCAGACTCAAAGTCCTTGTGTTGGAAAGTGTAATGTGTACAAGGAGTAGAACCAAGCGGTGGCAAGAACCTGATGTTCCAGGTGGCATGGAGGGAAATGAGATCGGGGGCAGGAAGGTTCAGGTCACAGAGGGCACTGGGGACCCCAGCAAGGACTTTGATTTTGGATTATAGCTTATGAGGCACCGTTAGAAGAGTTTGATCAGCAAGCTGATATTTGATCAGCAAATAAATATTCCGATTTATATTTTCAAAGTATTGCTTTTGTAGAAGGCTAGAGAGGAAGCAGGAGGATCAGACTGGAAACTACTGAGGGCTTGGAGTGTGATGGAGTGGTGATGCCAGTGGGAGGGGTTAGATCTGCCCTCTACCCGGGAGGGGAGGCTGATGGCTGTGCTAATGGGGTGAGTATGAGGGAGAGATGAGAGGAAGAGTGAGCGCTGCAAGCCGGTCGATGGTACCCTTGCCAACTTTGAGAAGCACCAACCTTCCCTTCTCGCCCTTGCCTCCTCACTCCTTCTCCTGTTTCTTTCCCTCTTTTTCCCCTTGTTTCCCTTCTCTGAAGGATTAAGTTCCATATGAAGTATGGTGATGCAGAGGAGAAGGTGACAGAACTGCTGCTCTCAAGTAATTCACGTGTGAACAGGAGCGGCTGATCCATAAACAGTTACAAGGTGTTGAGACAAGTGTTCTAGTCAAGGTTTGTCCAATTGCCGCAGAAACAGGGAAGGGAGTAACTAGCTCTGGCATCTTCAAGCAATCACCTGAAAGGAATACAATTTCTTGATTTGCCTGAGCTCTCTTGTCTTGTACCCAAATCCTTACTCTATACTTTTTAAAAATTGGAGTATAGTTGACTCACAATATTGTGTTGGTTTTGGGTGTACAGCAGAGTGAAGCAGTTATACATACACGTATATCTGCTTTTTAATAGATTCTTATAATTTAAGTGTTTCTAATGAAGCAAAACGGGTTAAACTTAAAGGACTGTCTTTCACATTTATATGAAATATGCATATAAATATATCTTTAAAATTCATTTCCATTATACTTTATTATAAGATAATGAGAATAGTTCTGTGCTATACAGTAGGTCCTTGTTTGTCTGCTTTACATATAATAGTCGTGCACCTATTAATCTCATACTCCCAGTTTATCCCTGCCCGCTTCACCTTTGGTAACCTGAAGTCTGCTTTCCTTTTTTTTCCTTCTAGATCATGCTTTTTATTTTTTAAAACTTTTTTTGAAATATGTATAATATCATATATGAAACGAGTCGCCACTCCAGGTTCGATGCACGATACTGGATGCTTGGGGCTGGTGCACTGGGATGACCCAGAGGGATGGTATGGGGAGGGAGGAGGGAGGAGGGTTCAGGATGGGGAACACATGTATACCCCTGGCAGATTCATTTTGATATATGGCAAAACCAATACAATATTATAAAGTTAAATAAAATAAAATAAAACATTTTTTAGTCTCAGTTTTATTTATTTACTTTTACTTTACAATATTGTATTGGTTTTGCCATACATTGACATGATTCCGTCACGGGTGTACATGTGTCCCCCATCCTGCACCCCGCTCCCACCTCCCTCCCCATCCCATCCCTCTGGGTCATCCCAGTGCACCAGCTCCGAGCAGCCTGTATCATGCATTGAACCTGGACTGGTGATTCGTTTCACGTGATAATTTACATGTTTCAGTGCCATTCTCCCATATCATCCCACCCTCGCTCTCTTCCAGAGAGTCCAAAAGACTGTTCTGTACACCTGTGTCTCTTTTGCTGTCTCGCATACAGGGTTATCATTACCATCTTTCTAAATTCCACACATATGCATTAGTATACTGTATTGGTGTTTTTCTTTCTGGCTTACTTCACTCTGTACAATAGGCTCCAGTTTCACCCACCTCATTGGAACTCATGCTTTCTATGTCTGTAAGTCTGTTTCTGTTTTATAAATAAGTTCATTTGTATCATTTTTTAGATTCCACATATAAATGATATCAGATAATATTTGTCTTTATCTGACTTACTTCACTTAGTATAATATTTTCTAGGTCTACCCATGTTGCTGCAAATGGCGTTATTTCACTCTTTTTTATGGCTGAATAATATCCCACTATATATACATCTCATATATATCTATATCACATTATATGGACATATAAAGAATCTAAAAAAGAGCAGATATATGTGTGTATAACTGCTTCAGTTTCCTGTACACTTAAAACTAACACAATATTGTAAATCAACTATAATTCCATAAAATATTTTACATATATAGTTGTTTTTGTTCAGCTGCCCAGTCATGTACAATTCTTCGTGGCCCCATGGACTGCAGCATGGCACGCTTCCCTGTTTGTCACTATCTCCCAGAGTTTGCCCAAGTTAATGTCCATTGCATTGGTGATGCCATCCAGCCATCTCATCCTCTGTCACCCTCTCCTTATATATAAGGATATATATATATATATATTTATAATATATATAATGGACATATATAAGGACCATATATATCCCACATCTTTATCCATTGATGGAGACTTAGCTTGCTTCCATGTCTCGGTTATCGTGAATGTGTGCATGTATTAGTCGCTCAGTTGTGTCCGACTCTTTGCGACACCATGGACTGTAGCCCGTCAGGCTCCTCTGTCCATGGAATTCTCCAGGCAAGAATACTTGAGTGGGCTGCTACTTCCTTCTCCAGGGAATCTTCCTGATCCAGGGATCGAACCCAGGTCTCCTGCATTGCAGGCAGATTCTTTACCATCTGAGCTACAGGGAAGATGAGCAGTGCCACCATAAACATCAAGGTATATTTATCTTTTCAACTTATTCTGTTCTCTTGATTTTGAGCTTTTAACCTTGCAGAAGGCCACTGATTCTTTGGTTATATGCACTCTCTTAGATTTCCTTGACTGAGAACCTGGTACCTTTCTTGGTTATTATTTCAGCCACTTGACTTGATGTGATGATGGATTAGCCTCAGAGTAGTGTCAGGCTGAACTGACCTCTGGTCCAAGTGTGTGGTTCTGTGGGTGGCCCCTCAATAGTCCTAACCTAATGGGCAGGGCTTGTACACATTCAACCTGGGTTTGGGGAAGGCTTTCTGGAGGAGGTGCGTGTTGAAGGAAAGGCAGGAGTAAGCCAAGAAAGTAGGGCAAAATCCTCACTGTTGCCTGGCTCCATCTTGGGATGTAACAAAATCACATTTCATTTCTCTTCCAGCAAATCTTGTCACAACAAGTTGTCAGGGAAAAACTGATTGAAGTGTAAGAAGGTGAGATGGTCTAATTTGCTAAGATTTAGGCTAAGTACAACAGGGTGATAACAAAGGTGTATAAGCTATTTCCTGTTTGTAAAGACCTCAGCATTCAGTGGAGAGAGTTTTGTAAATCACAGTCTATAGATGAGTCAAAAGTCTTCCTCGGTGGCTCAGATGGTAAAGCATCTGTCTGCAATGCAGGAGACCTGGGTTTGTTCCCTGGGTCGGGAAGATCCCCTGGAGAAGGAAATGGCAACCCACTCCAGTGGGAAATGGCAACCCACTCTTGCTGAAAAATCCCATGGATGGAGAAGCCTGGTAGGCTACAGTCAATGGGGTCACGAAGAGTCAGACAAGACTGAGCAATTTCTCTATCTCTATAGATCAGTTAGGGCTTCTCAGGTGGCAAAGTGATAAAGAATCCACCTGCTGATGCAGGAGACACAAGAGATGTGAGTTCAATCCCTGGATCAGGAAGGCCCCCTGAAGTAGGAAATGGCAACTTCACTCCAGTATTCTTGCCTGCAAAATTCCATGGACAGAGGAGCCTGACGGGCTACGGTCCATGGAGCCACAGAGAGTCAGACATGACTGACTGACTAAGCATATATTCAGTTCAGTTCAGTTCAGTCGCTCAGTCGTGTCTGACTCTTTGCAACCCCATGAACTGTAGCACACCAGGCCTCCCTGTCCATCACCAACTCCCGGAGTCCACCCAAACCCATGTCCATTGAGTCGGTGATGCCATCCAACCATCTCATCCTCTGTCGTCCTCTTCTCCTGCCCTCAATCTTTCCCAGAATCAGGGTCTTTTCCAATGAGTCAGCTCTTCACATCAACTGGCCAAAGTACTGGAGTTTCAGCTTCAAAATCTGTCCTTCCAATGAACACCCAGGACTGATCTCCTTTAGGATGGACTAGTTGGATCTCCTTGCAGTCCAAGGGACTCAAGAGTCTTCTCCAAACACCACAATCCAAAAGCATCAATTCTTTGGTGCTCAGCTTTCTTTATAGTCCAACTCTGACATCCATACATGACCACTGGAAAAACCATAGCCTTGACTAGATGGACCTTTTTTGGCAAAGTAATGTCTCTGCTTTTTAATATGCTGACTAGGTTGGTCATAACTTTCCTTCCAAGGAGTAAGTGTCTTTTAATTTCATGGCTGCAATCACCATCTGCAGTGATTTTGGAGCCCAGAAAAATAAAGTCAGCCACTGTTTCCCCATCTATTTGCCATGAAGTGGTGGGACTGAATGCCGTGATCTTCGTTTTCTGAATGTTGGGCTTTAAGCCAACTTTTTCACTCTCCTCTTTCACTTTCATCAAGAGGCTTTTTAGTTCTTCTTCACTTTCTGCCATAAGAGTGGTGTCATCTGCATATCTGAGGTTGTTGATATTTCTCCTGGCAATCTTGATTCCAGCTTGTGCTTCCTCCAGCCCCGCGTTTCTCACGATGTACTAGATAGGTGCAAATATAACTGTGGTTTTGGACTGTGAATTTTAAATCATTCTAAGTAGGCTCAGACACATCTTTATTAACCTAGATAGGAACCGTTACAATCAACACATTTTTGCCAACTAGAAATAAGTTTGTTTATTCTGTTGCATAAAAATCCATGTTTCAGGATTCAACAAACTCTTTGAAAGCATTTTCTGCCTCCTGCTGGTTGTGGAAGCAATTTCCCTGCAAAAAAATGTGGAGATTTGAAGAAGTGGCAGTCAGTTGGTGAGAGATCACATGACTATGACAAATGAGGCAAAACTTTGAAGCACAGTTCTTTTAACTTTTGAAGTGTTGGTTGTACGAGGTGTGGTCAGATGTTGTTGTGGAGATTTGGGCTTTCTGTTGACCAATGCTGGCTGCAAGCATTGCAATTTTTGGTGCATCTCATCAATTTGCTGAGTGTATTCCTCAGATGTAATGGTTTTACTGGAATTCAGAAAGCTGTAGAAAATCAGATTAGCAGCGGACCACCCAACAATGACCGTGACTGTATTTTTGATGCAAGTGTGGTTTTGGGAAGTGCTTTGGAGCTTCTTCTCGGTCCAGCCACTGAGCTGGACATTGTTGGTTGTTGTATAAAATCCACTTTTGGTTGCACATCACAATCTGATTGAGAAATAGTTCATTGTTGTTGCATAGAATAAGAGAAGATGGCACTTCAAAAAGAAGATTTTTTTTTTTAATTTTCAGTCAACGCACAAGGCACCCATTTATTGAGCTTTTTCATCTTTCCAATTTGCTTCAAATGCTGAATGACTATAGAACAGTTGGCATTGAGTTCTTCAGCAACTTCTCGTGTAGTTATGAGAGGATCGGCTTTGATGAGTGCTCTCAATTGGTCATTGTCAACTTCTAATCACTGACCACTGTGCTCCTCATCTTCAAGGCTCTCATCTCCTTGGCAAAACTTCTTGAACCACCACTTCACTGTATGTTCCGTAGCAGTTCCTGGGCCAAAGGCTTTCTTGATGTTATGAGTTGTCTCCATTTCTTTACAACCCATTTTGAACTCGAATAAGAAAATTGCTTGAATTTGCTTTTTGTCTAACATCATTTCCACAGTCTAAAATACATATTAATATAAAATAAACCCAGCAAATTATGTCATTAGCAACAAAATATAAAGCGAGAAATGTGCATCAAAATGATATATAACATACCCACATTTATTTAAGAATATATTCCAACATCAAATGGCAAATTTCAACAGTGCAAAATTGCAATTACTTTTGCACCAACTGGTGGCTCAGAGGATAAAGCATCCGCCTGCAGTGCCGGAGACCCAGGTTCGATCCCTGGGTCAGGAAGATCACCTGGAGGTGGAAATGGCAACCCACTCCAGTACTCTTGCCTGGAAAATCCCATGGATGGAGAAGCCTGGTAGACTACAGTCCATGGAGTTGCAAAGAGTCGGACATGACTGAACGAGTTCACTTTCATTTTCTTTTAATAGATTGGTAATCCTGTGACCCAAGATAGTACTGTGGTAGAGGCATTTGAGGTGATGGCACCCCACTCCAGTACTCTTGCCTGGCAAATCCCAGGGACAGAGGAGCCGGGTAGGCTTCAGTCCATGGGGTCGCGAAGAGTCGGACACGACTGAGGGGCTTCACTTTCACTTTTCACTTTTGTGCATTGGAGAAGGAAATGGCAACCCACTCCAGTGTTCTTGCCTGGAGAATCCCAGGGATGAGGAAGCCTGGTGGGCTGCCATCTATGGGGTCACACAGAGTCGGACACGACTGAAGCAACTTAGAGGCATTTAAATGTTGCCTAGGATCAAAACTAAGGGAAGAACTAATTCTCTCAGGTAAATCTGAGGATGGTATCACAGAGAAACTTGGGTTGGATATTAGAAGGGTCAGAAAAAGTCTGAAGAAAAAGTAGAGATGAGAAAGTGGAAGTGGCAATTGCTCAGTCGTGTTTGACTCTTTGTGACCCCATGGAGTATACAGTCCATGGAATTCTCTAGGCCAGAGATGGGAGGAAGGGATGAATTCCAAGCAGAGAAAAGAACCAGTGCAAAGGCACAGAGCTTGAAAGGGGTGTGTATTCTAAGACTGGTGAGATGTTGAGTGCTGATAGACTATGGGCCAGAAAGAGGATATAGACAGAAAGTAGGCTGTGATCAAACTGTGTAGGAACTTGAGTGCCATGTTTAGGCAATGGGACTTTGGGGTCATTTGCACAGCATGGTGAGGGTGATAAGCCTCTACGCCAGCTGTGTGTGCTGGGCATCCCTGGTACCTCTCCCTGCTGAGTTCCTAGGGTAGGGCACAGGCAGACCTACCCTCCTACCACTGGGGATTTGTGCTAAGATGTAGTACTGTTTATTTACTGAATGAGTGGATCTACTAATTGGACACTTCATTGTGGGAAGAAAAATACCTGTTTTCCTTTAGTTTAGAGCTTAGAATTGCCTTGTGTTACTGTGGATTTGTTTCAAGTGTGCTCAGTTCTCCAATTTGGAAGGTTTTTAATTCTTTTATCCTTTCCTGCCTCCCTCTCTTCCTTCCTTCCATTTCCCCTCTTTCCTTTATTTATTCTACAAACTTTAATTAAGCACACATTATACACAGTTTCAATGTTACCTAAGGACACATGATATAGTTTGAAGGTCATGGGTTTTGGCATCAGACATATCTAGGTTCTACTCCCTGCTCCTTCACTTTTGAGCTAACATTGAATCATTTCTGTTCTTCACTTTCCTGATCTAAAACATGTGAGTAATAATACTTTATTTTAGCCTTTGCTGTGAAAATTGAGACTTAGAGCTATTTAGTGAACACTGATTAAATTGGTTGCATAAGGAAGAAGTGTTTGTAGGCCAATATCTTAAAATGCTGTGAGTTGGAAAGATATTTTTTTTAGGAGTAATTCTTTTCATGGTATCCTGTATATGGTAAAACATCAAGCTGGGATGTTTAAATGATAATTTGATTAAATGAGACAATGAATGAAAAGGATTAGGATTGGTTGCCTGGCACAGAGTAAGCCCTTGTGTAGTTCTAACATTTATTACATAATTGACCATAGTTGCAGAATAGCTTTCTTTTGGTCTCCTGAAAATTGTAAGACACGTCAATCACTTCCTAAGGAATTTTTTCCTTCTAAACTGTGTGTTCTAAAAACTGGTCATATTCGATTTTCAAGTCAACTAAATACACACACACACACACACAGAGAAAAAATATGTATTGAAGGATATATATATATTTACACATATATAAAATATATGTATATACATATATTTTCAGTCATTTAAGTTCAGCCGCTCAGTCATGTCCAACTCTTTGCGACCCCATGAATCGCAGCACGCCAGGCCTCCCTGTCCATCACCAACTCCCAGAGTTCACTCAAACTCACGTCCATCGAGTTGATGATGCCATCCAGCCATCTCATCCTCTGTCGTCCCCTTCTCCTCCTGCCCCCAATCCCTCCCAGCATCAGAGTCTTTTCCAATGAGACAACTCTTCCCATGAGGTGGCCAAAGTACTGGAGTTTCAGCTTTAGCATCATTCCTTCCAAAGAACATCTAGGACTGGTCTCTTTTAGAATGGACTGGTTGGATCTCCTTGCAGTCCAAGGGACTCTCAAGAGTCTTCTCCAACACCACAGTTCAAAAGCATCAATTCTTCGGCGCTCAGCTTTCTTCACAGTCCAACTCTCACATCCATACATGACTACTGGAAAAACCATAGCCTTGACTAGACGGACCTTTGTTGGCAAAGTAATGTCTCTGCTTTTGAATATGCCATTTAAATATATGTAATTATATATATACATTTTACATATGTATATACATATATTATATATATACATATATATTATATATATATATATATACACATCTATTTTAAATATGTATACAATGTCAAAAAAAAGATAATGAGGGAAGGAGAGTTTAATGTGATGATTTGATAACTGCAGCAATATTCACTCTCCTCTCTTCCCCCCTTTCCTGATGTTGGCAGTGTATCCTTCTTAGACTTTTGATCTTGATCTTGGCCATGCAACATAATTTGGCCAATGGGATACCAGAGGATGGAACATAAGCAGACCTTAAATGTGCTTGTGTACTTTGGCTTGGCTCTTGGCTGCATTTATCATGAGAGAGAGGGCTCAGTTAAGATGAGAGACATGTAGAGGAGGCCCAAGTCTTACCTGTGGCCTGCAGTCAAGTCCATATCACCCATGGTATAGAGTAGAGTTGACTCAGCTGACTTATGGATCCAGGAGCATGAGAATACAACCTTACTGATAGTAGCCACTTCCTTCTGGGTTGGCTTATTATGCAGTGTTAATTGAGGAAATTTTTGATTGAAACACTGTCCACTGATATCTCATGGACAGAACCCTGTAACTCTACCTCACAGGGTTCTCATATCTATATCTATATCATGCCATGACTGCTGCTTGACTTCTGCTCAGTTCAGTCACTCAGTTGTGTCTGACTCTTTGCGATCCCATGTTCTGAAACATGCCAGGCCTCCCTGTCCATCATCAACTTCCGGAGTTTACTCAGACTCATGTAGATAAGCTTGTCTACTGTTTCATATTCATCTGAATAGATTGAACTCTTTAGTTTTATCTAATGACAGAAAGCAAAAAGTAACTGAAGAGCCTCTTGATGAAGGTGAAAGAGGAGAGTGAAAGTGCTGGCTTAAAACTCAACATTTAAAAAACTAAGATCATGGCATCTGGTCCCATCTCTTCATGGGAAATAGAAGGGGAAAAAGTGGAAACAGTGACAGATTTTATTTTCTTGGGCTCCAAAATCACTGTGGGTGGTGACTGAAACCATGAAACTAAAATACACCCTCCTTGGAAGGAAGGCTATGACAAACGTAGATAGAGTGTTAAAAAGTAGAGATATTACTTTGCCGACAAAGGTCCATATAGTTAAAGCTATGGTTTTCCAGTAGTCATGTACGGATGTGAGAGTTGGACCATAAAGAAGGCTGAGTGCTGAAGAATTGATGCTTTCAAACTGTGGTGTTGGAGAAGACTCTTGACCATCCCATGGACAGCAAGGAGATTAAATTAGTCAATCCTAAAGGAAATCAACCCTGAATATTCATTGGAAGAAGTGATGCTGAAGCTGAAGCTCCAAAACTTTGGCCACCTGATGTGAAGAGTCATCTCACTGGGAAAAAACCCTGATGCTGGGAAAGATTGAAGTCAAAAGGAAAAGGTGGCAGCAGTGGGTGAGATGGTTGGATGGCATCACCAACTCAGTGGACATGAGTTTGAGCACACTCTGGGAGATAGAGAGGACAGGGAAGCCTGGTGTGCTGCAGTCCATAGGGTCGCAGTGTTGTGGACACCACTTAGCAATTGAAGAACAACAACCATAGAGTCATTTGTCTCACTGTTTTATGGATGAAAAAGTTGAAAGAAAAAGCAATTTGGCTGAAATCTCACTTTTATTAGAGGAACAGAGAAAGAGCCCAGGTCTCTGGACGTTCCATTCTGGTGCATCTTTTCTTTTCTGCCTAAAGACTTTTAAGTCCATGAGCTGGTTGGTTCAAGATACTGTAAAGCCACTTTAGTAGAAGAGAAAGAGTTGATTAGACGCTATAGAGGGAAGGTTAAGGGATCAGGGAGAGGGGCTGAGGAAGCTGACATCAGTAGGTTGGTCAGGCATCTGCTTTGATGAGAAATAAAGGCTCTTCTGAAGTGTGCAATCATTGGATGTGTTCAAAGAGTTTCTCTGGGAAGAAAGGGATGAAATTAAGCCATGGAAAGTTTTGGCCAAGTCATGAAAAAGTATTTTCCAAAAGAGTTGTTAATTTGATGGTGAAATGAGTCACAGCCCATGGGCAGAGCTGAAAATCCCATCAGCTGAATTACTCAAAACTTAACTGGACAATAAAAAAATGTATGGTCGAGGCAAACGTCCCTGCAGGGTTCGGCCAAAGAGATGCTGTGTCCCTGGTTGAACTTTTCCTTTGTATTTTCAGGCCAAATCTACACAGAAAATTACCTGGAACCTCAAATCTTGAGAATGAAGGGGCCAGATTATTTCAGTACAGAAGACTTTCATTTCACTTGTCTTCAGGGTCAAATTCATTGAATGGAGACCAAACTTACAATATTGTTATTGTGGCAGGCCTGGCACTTACTAGTTGAGGGTTGGCAAATAAAATTTCTCTGTGAATTTAAACCTCAAATTTCCCAATTTATAGAAAAATATAGTACTGTTTAATAACAGTGATATCCCAATGGGGCTAACTAGAAGTACACAGGAGTGTGATTTAAAAAATAGAAACCTGGTTTTCAAAGTGTTCATTTTTAGATACACAGTGATTCTTCCATAATCCCTTTTAAAGGTTCTGCACCCGACTCCAATCTGTGTGGGTTTTTCTACAGCACCAAACAATTTTCTGATCCCAGATGGGTGTCCTGCAGTTCAACTCAATTTTGACACTATCTATGTGGAAAGAGAGAGTCAGATTCCACAGGGTAATAACTCAGTTCCACAAACGTGTTAGTTGCTCAGTCGTATTCAACTCTTTGCGACACCATGGACTGTAACCCTCCAGGCTCCTCTGTCCATGGGATTCTCCAGGCAAGAATACCAGAGTGGGTTTTTCTTCTCCAGGGGATCTTCCCAACCCAGAGATTGAACCCGGATTTCCTACATTGCAGGCAGACTTTTTACTGTCTTAGCCACCAGGGAAAGACTACTTTCTTAAATCCAGGTTGTCCCTTGCACTTCTGACTAAATAGCTTTAAATTGGAGGTTTGCCATGACCCCTTTCTTGGATTCAGTTAATTTGCTAGAGCATCTCATAGAACTCAGGAAACCTGTTTACTTACTAGCATGCATGTATTCTTAGTCACTCAGTTGTGTCTAACTCTTGTGACCCCATGGACTATAGACTATCAGGCTTCTCTGTCCATGGGATTCTCCAGGCCAGAATATTGGAGTGGGTTTTCATTCCATTCTCCAGGGGACCTTCCCAACCCAGAGATCTATCCTGGATCTCCTCCATTGCAGGTGGATTCTTTACCATCTGAGCCACCATGAACAAGGAGATTCTATCATTGTGGAGTTAGGAACCAGAATATTGGCATGTAGAGGCATTCTGGTTTGTTGTCCAGCTGTTAAGTTGTGTCTGACTCTTTGTGATATCAGGGACTGCAGCACATCAGACTCCCCTGTCCTTCACCACCTCCTGGAGTTTGCTCAAACTCATGTCCATCGAGTTGGTGATGCTATCTAACCTTCTCATCCTCTGCTTCCCCCTTCTCCTTTTGCCTTCAGTCTTTCCCAGCATCAAACCCTGAGGCTGGAAAAGATTGAAGGCATTCTGGTTTACCAACCTGGAAACTCTCCAAACCCTGTCACTTTGGGTTTTATGGAGGCTTGATTATAAAGGCATGGCTGATTAAATCATTGGCCATTGGTGTTCAATCTAACGCCCAGAGATCAGGGAAGTGGGAATAAAAGTTTCAACTTACCAGTTGTGGCCTTGAAGTCTATTCATGCCATTATTCTCTTCATCCATCTAGACTCTTCCCTTTCCCCTCAGTTCCTACCTGGAATTCAACTTTCCAGCCACCATGGAGCTTCTTCAATTTCTTTAAAGAATACCTCTGTGCTCTGTCTTTTCCTTCTTCTTCTCTCTTGCCCATGCTCTCTTTGTGCTGTGCTGGGCTCAATCCCTCAGTTGTATCCAACTGTTTGTGATTCCAGGGACTGTAGCCCATCAGAGTCTTCTGTCCACAGGGGATTTTCCAGTGGTTGCCATTTCCCACTCCAGGGTATCTTTCTGATGCAGAGATTGAACCCGAGTCTCTCGTGTCTCCTGCATTGGCAGGCAAATTCTTTGCCACCGCACCATCTGGGAAGCCTGCTGCTGCTGCTGCTAAGTCGCTTCAGTTGTATCCGACTCTGTGCGACCCCATAGACGGCAGCCCACCAGGCTCCCCGTCCCTGGGATTCTCCAGGCAAGAACACTGGAGTGGGTTGCCATTTCCTTCTCCAATACATGAAAGTGAAAAGTGAAAGTAAAGTCGCTCAGTCGTATCCGACTCCTAGCGACCCCATGGACTGCAGCCTACCAGGCCCCTCCATCCATGGGATTTTCCAGGCAAGAGTACTGGAGTAGGTTGCCATTGCCTTCTCCACTGGGAAGCCTGAGGATTGTCCTAACCTCCCCCTCATTCCTTCTCACCTTCTGCTCTTGTTTTTCCTTTTCAGTCTCCCTTTCTGCACCCCCAGCCTTGCAGGCTGAGCCCCTTCCTTCTCAGGAGGGGATGGGGAGGAGAGTGTGACATCAGAACACAATTGCCCAGAATTCATTTGGCAGGCAAAGGGCAGTGTGTGCACACACTCACATTTGTACATTTTTACCTGTCAACCAAATATTTTAGCATCACCTAATCACATCTATGGGTCTTAGTTTGGGTGTTTGTTGATTACTTTAAAGCTTAGCATGTTATTTCCTGTTGCTACTGCTGCTGCTGCTAAGTTGCTTCAGTCATGTCTGACTCTGTGCGACCCCGTAGACGGCAGCCCACCAGGCTCCGCTGTCCCTGGGATTCTCCAGGCAAGAACACTGGAGTGGGTTGCCATTTCCTTCTCCAATGCGTGAAAGTGAAAAGTGAAAGTGAAATCATTCTGTCGTGTCCGACTCTGGCGACCCCATGGACTGCAGCCTACCAGGCTCCTCTGTCCAGGGGATTTTCCAGGCAAAAGTACTGGAGTGGGGTGCCACTTATACTTAATAACTTTTTGTATTAAGCTCAGATGATATTCTCTTGAGCTTATTGATATTTGTCTTTGATATTTTAAAGCCATTTATTCATTCAACACACATTATTTGAGGGCCTGATGTACTTTAGATGCCAAAATGGGAACTAGGAACACAAAAATAAAGTGATAGGCCAGCTGTTATAGACTGTTGGTCCAGAAGGGAGATAAATATGTAGAGCCTGGCATATGTGTAAAAGTGTAAGCATGTACACATCTCAAAGTAGGATG
The DNA here is from genome assembly GCF_000754665.1 of Bison bison bison. NCBI lineage: Eukaryota > Metazoa > Chordata > Mammalia > Artiodactyla > Bovidae > Bison > Bison bison. The sequence continues at coordinate 7,072,141 of NW_011494951.1, read as the reverse complement.
GAGAAGGAAAAAGTTATAATTTAAATTTATAGTAGCTGATATTTGAGGTCCTACAATGAGTTCTTTATATGTTTTGTGTCTACTGATCTCAAACCTTTTCAGATAAGTATTATTATCATTTTGTAGAGATGGAAACTGAGGCACAGGAAAGTTAAGAAACTTGTCCAAGATCACACAGCTAGCAAGTGAAAGATCTGAGGTTCCTCTTACATATTTCTTTTGTGAGTATTTAGGCTTTTAAATCTTTTATTTATTGGATGCCTACTAACTTTTTTGAGGCTCTTCTAGTTTTAACTGTTCTTTATAGAGCAGGTTTTCTGTTGGTATGAATCATTTAATTTTTATCTTTCCATAGTATTTAAAAATTCAATTTAAATTATCTTTTTCAGCATGATAAATGAAAAGAAATAGATCTTTAATACCAAGGAAACAGGCTATCTGGGATGAAATAGGGGACTTCCATGGAAGTCAAACATCACAGTAAGTTCCAGATGGACTATGTATTCATCAACTGATGAAACCTCAAAAAATAAAATAGAAAAATAGAAGGAAATGTAGGTAACTCTCTAATCTTCAGATGTGTAATAGTTCTCTGATCATAAAACAATGAGAAGAATTGCAAGCATGAAAGAATACCAATTTCATAACATATGTAACATTTAAATTTCCTACTTGAGAAACTGAGTACATAAAATTAAATGCAAATAATGGGGTGGGGAAAGATTTGGAAAAATTATTGCAAAGTTTTGATATCTTTAATAAATAAATCTTAATTGTTTCTACCACAGAAAAGAAATAATTATGTGACTATAGAGGTGTTAGCTAATACTACTGTGGGAATCATAATGTGATATTTAAATGTGTCAAATATCAACACACACCCTAAACCTACTCAATGTTATATGTCAATTATATCACAATTGAAGTAAAGAATGCTGCTCTCTAATATGCTCCCCTCCATAGTAACAGAGAATACAAAAATAATTTTAAAATATCCTATCACCATTAAATTCAAAAGGGGGATAAACAGAGGTGGGGGAAAGGTCGTGGAAGGGTCAGTATTTTTGCTTTATTCAGGTCTTCACCTGATTGGATGAGGCCCACCCACATTAGGGAGGGCAATCTGCTTTACTGGGTTTGCCAATTCAAATGTTAATCTCATCCAGAAACATCTTTATGGATAATGTTTAACTAAGGGTCTGGGCATCCAGTAGCCCAATTAAACTGACATATTTAGTCAGATGATAAAATTAATCATCACAGTTATGTAGAGTCACCTTTGCTGCATTCTATTGGTTAAAGCTCATTATCAGCAAGATTCAAAGGGAATGGAAACATATGTCACTTCATTCAGAGTCTGTACTTTACCACAGGAGGCAATGATATCTGTGTGAAATGTACATGACTGTTATATCTATCGATTTTTTGAATCAAGAAGGTGGGACTCAGGAATCTGATTTTTTACAAAGCTTCTTCAAAGATTATGATTCCAATCATAGTTAGTGAAGTGAAGTCGCTCAGTTGTGCCCGACTCTTTGCAACCCCATGGATAGTAGCCTGCACCAAGCTCCTCCGTCCATGGGATTTTCAAGGCAAGAGTACTGGAGTGGGTTTCTCCAGGGAATCTTCCCAACCCAGGTCTCTCACACTGTAGATAGACACTTCACCTGAGCCACCAGATGGTAAATCATAGTTAAGGACCCATTAATTTTGTATTTTTTTCCCCAAATCTGACTTTTTTTCTTTAGGGTTTAGACCCTTGTATCCAGTTGTGTGGCTCCTGTCTTCATCTTAGTTGTTCACTTCTCTAATCCTGTCTCAGTATTGTTATCTAGAATGTTGTCTACCTCTTTACTCAAAAGGATAGCACTTACTCTTATTTTTTATTTGGTCATTTTCTTTCACACTTTGAAACTGCTAATTTATTTTATTTTTAAAATACACTTTTAATTTTAAAATAATTTTACATTTATAAGGAAATTCCTTAGATAGTACAGAAAGTTCATATACACTCCTCACCCATTTTCTCTTTCTTTAACAGTTAAGCATGGTACTTTTGTCAAAATTGAGTAATTCACATTGGTATAATACTATTCTCCTGACCTACAGATTTTATTTGGAGTTTGCTAACTTTTCCATAGTGTTTTTTTCCACTGCAGGATTGAATCCAGGAAATCAATTTTGTTTTGTTTTGGTTTTTGGCCTTTTAAAAAGTTTTTTTATTTAATTTTGTTTAATCATCATATTTTAGTCTTTTCTGGTCTATGACCATCTGTCACTTCTCTTTTTTTATGGTCTTGATAAGTTTGAAGATTACTAGTCAAGCATTATGCAGAATGTCCCTCAGTTGAAGTTTGTCTGATGTTTTTTCTTTTATTCTATCGTTAGATTGAGAGAAGAATTCTTCAAAGGTGAAATGCCCCTTTTGTCATGTCAGGGAGAATGTGGGGTCCATGTGACTTCTTGAGGATGAATATTAAACTTTCCTTTTGATTAAGATGGTGTCCACCAAGTTTTCTCATTATAAAGTCAAGATTTAATCCTCTCTACACTCTATTCTTTGGAAGTGAGTCACTGAATCCAGTAACTCTCAACAGAGCACAGGGCAAGAGGCAGTTAAGCTCCACCTCCTGGAGAGGGGACTATCAACACATATTTTTGGGAATTCTTCTCTCAGGAAGTTTCCAAACATATTTGGTCCCTTAAATTTAGGAATTTAAGGGACATTGGATTAAAATGGATTACCATGATAGCAGTGCTCAGGATAAAATGATATCTACTTCCTCCAATGTGTACAACAATTACACATCTTTACTTCAACCAGGTCGACAGCAAGAGTACTATCTGGAATATCTATCAAAATATCATAGACTTCCTTGATAAAGATTATTTCCTGAATTCCGAGGGTCACTAAGTCAGCTGCCTAAGCCAGACTTTTAAAAATCAAGTGAAAAAGACCATGCCATGAAAAATACAATTGCCAGCGTTTCCATGGAAACTAGAGTACAAAGGGGCTGTTTGCCTAGAGAGGTCTGTTTATTTTATTTTATTTTTTTTTAAGCTATCAAGAAAAACCCTTTGAGATGTGACATTCTGTTTTCACAAGCGCACTCAAGGTGTCAGACAGAGCCCAATTTTATATTCCTTGAAAATAGAGTGTGCTGCAGTGTTTGCTGGACTTTTCAACATGTCACTTTCAACCAATTTTATGTACAAATGGGTTACAGTCCCATGAAAATATTCAGAAAAAGAGGAAACTGTTTCAAAAGAAGTATTAAGTATTATTACATTGAAAGTCATTCAGTGGAAAACCTTCCCAACCAGCCTCCAGTCTTGCAGAGGAACAAGGAACCAGAGTATGTGTGTAAAATGGGAGAATCCATCTTTACCAACTAGAGGTCTAAGGGGAGCTCGATTAAATCCGCCATTCATCTCCCCTCTTCTAAAGCCATGCTTGCTTTGGTGACGTGATCTTGGAGTCACCTTCAAAGGCTCCCTTGGTCCCCTGCCCTCTGCGGTACTTAATTCTCTCTCCAATAAGGCTCCAGGATGCACTTGCATACCCCAGGACCAGGTCTTCAGACCTGCGGAGAATTTATTACACGAGCCTTATTGAGAAATGTTGGATTACAGGGTATTCCAGGAGTCATTTCCATCTTTAAAATAATATAGTCATTTAGAGTGCCAAGGGCTTGCTTCTTAGATCTGTCATTTTAAAATATGCCCCTCTCGCCCCGATGCAGCTTTGATGGGTCCACGCCTGAGCAGCAGCTTTTCGAAGTTGTGTCAAGACAAGAAGTGGGGATAATTTAGGGTGACAGGGCCAATTTTAAAACAGAGACCCAGTGTTCCTTATTTTGGGGACTCGGCTCAGACAGAGCTACTTTGCGGCTCTAGAGCTTTGCAGAGAGCTTCTCAAGTTTTCCTCTCTGCTCCCAGGAAAATGAAGCTTTCCATCAAGAGCACAGATGGAACCTTTGCCCAGAGCAGATTTCAGAGCCTTGAAATCTAGGGATATCATGTGAATTTGGTGGAGTTTTTATTGACTCCAAAGTTTCTCCTTAACAGACTCTTTTAACATTGAAAATATTTTGTACCCATGTTTTCTGTCAAAAATATTTTATACTTGAAAATGAAATGCCCCTACTATTTTACATTGCTGTCTTACTCACTGAGAAACTTAAGTGGCCCAAACTCTTGGAGAAATGATGACCCAGGTGGAGGATTGACTCCCCGCCTCCTATGCCTGTTTCCCATTCTACCTTCCAGGCATATACCCCACTATTGTAGTGCCTTGGATGGTAGATCCCCCCAAACTACATTCAAGTCCTAATTCCCAGCACCCATGATTGTGATCTGGTTTGGAAAAAGGGTCTCTGCAGATGTAGTTAATTTAAGAATCTCAATATGATACCATCCTGGATTAATGCTGCTGTGTAGGTGCTCAGTTGCATCCAACTCTTTTGTGACCCCATGGTCTGTAGTCCACCAGACGCCTCTGTCCAGGGGATTTCCCAAGCAAGAATACTGGGATGAGTTGCCATTTCCTTCTCCAGGAAATCTTCCCAAACCAGGGATTGAACCTGTGTCTCCTGCATTGCAGGTGGATTCCTTACCACTGTGCCGCCTGGGAAGCCCAAAACTATTTGTTGTTGTTGTTCGGTTCCTAAGTCATGTTGGTGACTCTTTGTGACCCTATGGACCACAGCACTCCATGCCTCCCTGTCCCTCACCATCTTCCGGAGTCTGCCCAAGTTTCATGTCTTTTGAATTGGTGATGTTATCCAACCATCTCATCCTCAACCCCAAACTACATTCAGGTCCTGATTCTCAGTACCCATGACTGTGACCTGATTTGGAAAAAGGGTCTTTGTAGGTGTAGTTAATTTAAGGATCTCAATATGATACCATCCTGGATTAACCCAGTGGACCCTAAATCCAGCAACACATGTCCTTACAGGAGACAGAAGAAGAAGAGACACAGACAGAGAGAAGATCCATGGGAAGATGAAGGTACAGTTTGGAATTATGCTTCTTCAAGCCAAGGAGAAGTGAGGAGAGACAAAAGATTCATCCTGAAAACTTCTGGAAGAAAAATACTTCCAACATCTTGATTTCATATTCTAAGCCCCAGAACTGTGAGAACATAAATTTCTGTTGTTTTCAGCCACCACATTGTGATAATTTGCTATGGCTACAATAGGGATTTAATACACCTGTCTTCCCCCATTATTCTCATCACCAAAGCTCCTTGGGAAACCTATTTCATTTATTCCTTTTGTACTTACCATTGCCTAGGCCCTAGAAATATAAAGACCAGTAAGACAAGCCAATGTCTTTAAGGAGTTTTCAGTTTGGGAGTGGAAGGAGAGGGAGACAGGTGTCTACTAGCCCTCATTAGCAATTCCAGGTGCTTTCAGTTGTTGTTTAATAGCTAAGTCTCTATCGGAGAAGGCAATGGCACCCCACTCCAGTACTCTTGCCTGGAAAATCCCATGGACGGAGGAGCCTGGTGGGCTGCAGTCCTTGGGGTCGCTAAGAGTCGGGCACGACTGAGCAACTTCACTTTCACTTATCACTTTCATGCATTGGAGAAGGAAATGGCAACCCACTCCAGTATTCTTGCCTGGAGAATCCCAGGGATGGGGGAGCCTGGTGGGCTGCTATCTGTGGAGTCACACAGAGTCTGACACGACTGAAGCCACTTAGCAACAGCAGCAGCAGTCTAGCTCTTTATGACCCCAGGGACTGCAGTCTGAGTGAGTTGCTATTCCCTTCTCCAGGGGATCTTCCTGGCCCAATGATCAAACCCGAGTCTCCTGCACTGGAAAGCAGGTGCTTTACCGCTGAGCCACCAGGGAAGCCCCAGATGCTTGCAGATCCCCAGGTTAACCTGTCCTCACACCTCTGTGCTTTGCCTATGGCTGCTGCTGCTGCCAAGTCGCTTCAGTCGTGTCCGACTCTGTGTGACCCCATAGATGGCAGCCCACCAGGCTCTCCCGTCCCTGGGATTCTCCAGGCAAGAACACTGGAGTGGGTTGCCATTTCCTTCTCCAATGCATGAAAGTGAAAAGTGAAAGTAAAGTCACTCAGTCGTGTCCGACTCTTAGTGACCCCATTGACTGCAGCCTACCAGGCTCCTCCGTCCATGGGATTTTCTAGGCAAGAGTACTGGAGTGGGGTGCCATTGCTTCTCAAACCTCAGCATTACTGAAATTTGGGACATTAGGTGTAGGGGAAATTAGAGACGCAAAGACACACATGTATTCTTGTAACACATTTGGGACAGATAAATCTATGCTGTTGTGGCTGCTCTGTGTGACTTCTACCCACTAGATGCTGATATCAAGTGCATCTGCCACCACTGTGACAAGCAAAGATGTATCAAGACATAGTCAAATAAATGCCCCTTGGGGGAGCAAACTTGCCCTTGGTTGAGCACCACTGGTGTATGGCTTTCCCTTTCTGGAACACTGGTGCCCTTGACCATCTGTCTGGCTAGCTCTTGAAGACTTTCTTGATTTCCAGGTCTGGGGAGCTCCCTCCTTCCTGTGATATTTCGCACAAGTGAAAAGTGAAAGTGAACTTTGCTCCGTCGTGTCTGACTTTTTGAGACCCCATGGACTATACAGTCCATGTAATTCTCCAGACCAGAATACTGGAGTGGGTAGCCTTTCCCTTCTCTGGGAGATCTTCCCAACCCAGGGATTGAACCCAGGTCTCCCACATTGCAGGTGGATTCTTTACCAGCTGAGCCACAAGGGAAGCACAAGAATACTGGAGTGGGTAGCCTATCCCTCCTCCAGCAGATCTTCCTGACCCAGGAATCAAACTGGGGTCTCCGGCATTGCAGGTGGATTGTACCAACTGAGCTACCATGGAAGCCCAAACGTTGGTTAAAACAATTGTCTTACCTTTCTGCATTTTTCTATCTGTACCTCTGCCTTCCTCCAAAAATAGAAGTGTTGCAAGACGATGTGTGTGTCCATGTATCTGTTTTCTCCTGCACTGAATGCTTATTGTGATAAGAAGGAAAGCCCTATTGGAGCCCCAGCGTGAGGCTCCCACAGGAGACAGATGTGCAAGGCCTAGCAAATGCTTTATTACCAGAAAGGGCTTTATCCCCACACCTCAGAGCAGTCTCCTGGGGTGCTGGGCTGGGACTGTGTGGATCACAAAGCCTTCTTTTGTGCCTCGAGCCCAGCAAGTTGAGTGGCCTGGGCAGCTTCTGAGATCCCCTTTCCCTGGGCCAGCACCTCACAAGCTTGTTCCGTGGCTCAGCAGCCCCTTGAGATGATCTTGGAAGAAAAGATCTCATCGTCATGGATACTAAGGAAACTTGCCCCCTAGTTTCTCTTAGAAATTCACAGAGCATCTTAATATAGATCATAGATTGAGTTTGTTTCAGTATTAATATCACTGTTCTCTACACCTAAAGAACCACAGGATGTAAAACACCTAAGAGATTCATAGCGTCATAAAATACATTTTAGGAAATAACTTAAATTCATTTCCTAATATCTCTCTGAGGCACAGTTGCACACTGACCTACATTTAAAAAAACTATTTAAATTGACATTTATGAATCAGGATATTTCTCCATAAAATGGGTTTTGGGGGCTTCTTTAATTTTTCTTTTCCTCTTTGGTATGAATTGACTGGAACTGAATGGTGTCTGCTCCATTTAAAGGGAAAAGTGCTCTCCAGGAAGCCCTAAATCCCACCATTTCCTTTTTTAAAAAAATATTTTGTAGTTTTATTTATTTATTTTTGGCTGCCCTGGCTCTTCGTGACCATGCTTTTCTCCAGTTGTGGCGGGAAGGGGCTATTCTCGTAATGGTACACGGGCCTCTCTCTGCAGTGGCTCCTCTTGTTGCACAGCACAGGCTCTAGGGCTTGTGGGCTTCAGTAGTTGAGGCTCCCAGGCTCTAAAGCACAGGCTCAAGAGTTACTGCACGTGGGCTTCGTTGCTCCATGGCATTAGGGGTCTTCCCAGATCTGGGATTGAACCCGTGTCTCCTGCACTGGCAGGTGGATTCTTTACCACTGAGTCCCCAGGGAAGCTCCACCATTCCTTTTTATCTCCCTGATGGAAGCTGACTGTCAGATGCCTTTTATTATATTCTTATGCTTTCTTTTTTTTTTGGTAAGTAAAGAAATATTGCTCTTAGAAATGATGCCAAAGAGAAATTAGGCTTGAAGTTTGTGTTTCACGAAAAAAATGGAAGCAGTCATCTTGGTTCTTTTAGACCTAGGGGCATCCCCTTACCTTAGGATTCTCATGCCTTTCATGGAAAAAAGGGGCGAGGGAAAGAAAATTCTAGGCAAAGCTCATCAAGGGAAATAAAAGACTCTTTCTTGTAGATCTCGACATTCAGAATTCCCACTGAAAGTGGGCTCCTCTTCCACTGCCTTTAGGAGAGAACCTTAAAGAGAATCTCCCCTAAATAGGGAGTCTTTAGGAGTGAGGCATCTTTGGGGTAAATTTGAATAGCTGGATATGGGGTGGGGAGACCTCCTTTCCTGCCAGGCAGAGTGGCCTGGACACAAGTAGAGAGATTGGAAAATGAGGTGTGTGTCTGATATGCTTTGTAGCAAAGTCTATTAAGTTTGTTACCACAGTTCTAGGGGAAAGGAGTGGGGATTTGGCCACAGACAGAGGGATGAGAAGCAAGGGACCTTGAAATGTTCTTGTGGACTCGGGCTCACTGGGTTGGAAGGACATTGGCAGACTCTGATTCACGTCTTCTGACACCTAAAACTTGGAAGGATATATTCACATTAAGGTGTAATAACAGATGATCCCAATCAGCTGTACTTTAAAAAAAATTGAAATGTAATCACTTTACAATGTTATGTTAGTTTCTTCTGTACAATGAACTGAATCTTCACAGAGCACTGAGCTGAGCTTCCTCTGCTTAATATCAAGTTCCCATTAGCTATCTATTTTACACATATGTGTGCTAAGTTGCTTCAGCTGTGTCTTTGCAATGCTATGAACTGTAGCCCTCCAGGCTCCTCTGTCCATAGGATTCTCCAGACAAGAATACTGGAGCGGGTTGCCATGCCCTCTTTCAGGGGACCTTCCCATCCCAGGGACTGAACTTGTGGTTCTTATGTCTCCTACATTGGCAGATGGATTCTTTACCACTAATGCCACTTGGGAAGCCCAATTTTACACATAATAGTGTGTATATGTCAATACTAATCTCCCAATTCATCCCACCCTCCCCTTCCCTACCTGCGTCTGCATATCTGTTCTCTACCTCTATGTCTCTATTCCTGCCCTGGAAATAGGTTCATCTGTACCATTATTTTTCTAGATTCCACGTGTATGCGTTAATATATGATATTTGTTTTTCTCTTTCTTAGTTCATTGTATATGATGGACTCTAAGTCCATCCACATCTCGACAAATGGCCTAATTTTGTTCCTTTTAGCGGCTGAGTGTACTTCTGTTGAATGACTAGCACCAAAGGAAAGGTCCGTAAGGAGGGAGTGGTAGACGTCAGAGGGTGGCTGGGAGGCGACGGGGTGGGTGGGCTGCCCTAAATGCATGCAATTTTGTACCTCTAAGCTCACCTGGCTGAGGGATAATAGCGACATGAATACAGTGCTCTCAAGCCAGTCAGGTATGTGGACTTCAGTGGCGAAGACAGTGACCACACACTCTTCCTAATTCAGCCCATCTCTGTGAAATTGTCTCCTCTCACCTGAAAGAGTTAAAGTGGCGCTTCAATGTGACCAGGGCAATTCAAACATCACTTAGACACTTGAAGCATAATCTGGCTCCAGATTTTAAAGGGCCTCCAAATAAGATGCCGTGGACCCTTTAGGGAGTGAGATAACTGTTAACTGGTGTGAAAGGAGGGTGAGGGGGCCATGGGGTCATGGTCTCACCCAGGGAAGATAAATCTTCCCATGCTGAGCAGAGGCCCTGCTATCCCCTCGTGATGTGGACTTTATATACAGAATCTGACTTGTGATTCATTAAGCTGTTCCCATTTTAGCCACCAGTGCCCATGAAGGCAGATCTGTGCAATCTCATATTCTAAGAAGTAAATGTAACGTCCCAGGCCAATGAAATTGACTAGTCTGACAGGAACACACAAACAACGGGGAGGTAAGGCCGCACCCTGTATCCCCCGCCGTGTTTATTTAGGAGCAGAGGTCCATTAAGTGCTCCGTGATGGCCTTCTGATAACACACCCACCTTTGCAGGGCGGCCGGGGCTGGATGTCTGCCCTTAAATGTGACAGCTGACATTTTTGGATACATTTAAAGATGGGCTTGTCCACCACAGTGCACAGGACAGAAACCACACATTTTAAAGTTATAGCCTCTCTCGCCCATGCTTAGGAAGGAACAAGTGGTTCTTTTCAGGGCTTTCCGTTTCTGTGGATGGTCTCTTTCCCCTGTGAGAAGATTGTAAAACCTGGCGCTAGAGACTGTGGATCCATTTGCTGGAGGGAGCCATGTCTCAGCAAATATTTATTGGATGTGTAAGGGAGATAATGACAAGATACAAGCACTTGATCTTGTGTGCAGTGTGCGTTTCGGTGGATATGGAGGGGGAGCAGAGACCCTGAATGATTTACCATCTTGAACTTTGATTCTTAGAAGCCAAGCTGTTGAACGTTTGGAGAGTGAATTGTGGCTTTCAAAGCCACCGCCTTTCTACTAAGGCACATTGCTGTTAGTTCTCCCACCCAAACTTCACCTCTGTGTCTGTTCATTTCACCCCATCTCCCACCCCCCTAATGATGACCTAGCTTTGATCTTTTAATTTTCATCCATTGATCGATTTACTCATTCATTCACCGATATTAAGCAAGTGCCTAAGCTCTGCCCCAGTGCAAGGGATATTGCAGTAAGTCAGCTCCATTTGTGTGGAGCTGACTTTGTGGAGTAGGACAAGGGGAGAGATAGATAGTAAATAAGTATACCAACTAATAATGATGATAAGTTTTGAGTATGGTAAATGTTATGAAGAAAGTGAAGCTGGGTGATGGGAAAGATGGTGGTGGTGAAGAGAAGACCTGAATGAAGGTGGATGGGCAGAGACGATCTCCCTGAGCTGAGATGGGACCAGGGAAGGGGCAGTCATGTAGTTTAGAGGAAGGTGCTCCATCTGGAGATGCAGCCAAGGGCAGGATCGGGTTGGATTGGTTGAGAAATGCCAAAAGGCCTGGGAGGCCGAAAAGGTATGAGCCAAGGAGGTACATCTGGTCAAAGAACTAGGGAAGGCCCAGGGTATGTAGGGGTCCTAAAGTCAAGGGTAAGGAATTAGATTTGTAATATGGAGAAGAAATCTGACACCTTTTACTTTAACCTCTGTGTTCTATTCTTGCTACAAGTTAAGAATGTTGCCTCAGTTCAGTTCAGTTCAGTCGCTCAGTCGTGTCCGACTCTTTGTGACCCCATGAATCGCAGCACGCCAGGCCTCCCTGTCCATCACCAACTTCCGGAGTTCACCCAGACTCACGTCCATTGAGTCAGTGATGCCATCCAGCCATCTCATCCTCTGTCATCCCCTTCTCCTCCTGCCCCCAATCCCTCCCAGCATCAGAGTCTTTTCCAATGAGTCAACTCTTCGCATGAGGTGGCCAAAGTACTGGCTGT